>NC_083401.1:132677678-132978834 GCF_020745735.1 Hemiscyllium ocellatum
TTTGCAGCAAAACATCCCTTCTCCTGTACTTGAATCCTCTTGCTACGAAGGCCAACATACAATTTGCCTTTCTCACTGCCAGATGCACCTGCATGTTTACTTTCAGTAACTAATGTACAAAAGCACCCAGGTTTTGTGGCACCTCCCTCTTTCCAAATCATGGACGGCACGGTGACACAGTGGTTAGCACTGTTGCCTCACAGCGCCTGAGACCCAGGTTCAATTCCCGCCTCAGGCGACTGACTGTGTGGAGTTTGCACATTCTCCCCGTGTCTGCGTGGGTTTCTCCCGGGTGCTCCGGTTTCCTCCCACACTCCAAAAATGTGCAGGTTAGGTGAATTGGCCACGCTAAATTGCCCGTAGTGTTAGGTACAGGGGTAAATGTAGGGGTATGGGTCTGGGTGGGTGCGCTTCGGCGGGTCGGTGTGGACTTGTTGGGCTGAAGGGCCTGTTTCCACACTGTAAGTAATCTAATCTAATCTAATCTAAAAAAAAAGAACTGCCTTCCAGTTTTTGCTGCCAAAGCAGCTGACCTTACATTTTTGCACATTGTACTTTATCTACCAGGTCTTTGTCCACTCACTCAATGTCGGGGTAATTACTTAGTCTGAGACTTTGAGACGTGCTTCAAGAAGCTTTAGTTTTTATGAATTCACAGAGAGGATGCTACAATCATCACTGTCTCACAGTACTCTCTCAAACAGAATGTTCAATCTAAATTTATACAATGATACAAACAACTTTGATTTCATTCCGCAACCAAGGAATGTTGAGTACAATAATTCAAAGTAAAGATAAGCACAGCAAAATTACTCGTTTTGTTCCCGATTTGCTCAAGGACAAAGAAACGAATGAGGTTTACATATACTCCGTATATTTCATCAAACTATAATCACACAACCTCCATTTTTATCTCTTGTAGTATTTTTCCACTACAGCTGAGAGCCAAGATACCTTTTACCTTGGTCAAGTATCCCATCATGCAGCAATATCCCAAGTTCTTACTACTTCCACACTCCTTATTCAAATCTCAATGAAACATCTCTGTGCCCTAATCTTAGCTAAATCATTGATATATATTGTGTACAGCTGGGGTTCAAGCACTGATCCCTGTCTGCCACATGCAAAAAGTGGGTTGGTCAGCTCAGTTGGCTGGATTGCTGGTGTGCAATGCAGAATGACACCAACATTTTGGATTCAATTCCCACACTGGCTGATATTACAGGAAATGACCCCACCTCCCTCCTCAATGTTTTCCCTCACCTGCGACATGATGACCCTCAGGTTAAACCACCACCAGTTGTGTGTCTCTAATGAGAGAGCAGCCTATGGTCTGGTAGACTATGTTAACTTGCTTTTTCTTTTTTACAAAGAAAAAGACCCATTTAATCCAATTCTTTGTTTTCTGCCTGCCACCCATTCTCTATCCATGTCAGTACACTGCCCCCAATACCACGTGTTTCAATTTTGTATGCTTCTCGCAAAATTCCAGGAGATTTGTCAAGCATGACTACTTTCATAACTTCATCCTAAATTTGTCAAATCCTGTCACTGTGCTTTGCTATTAATCTTTTAAAATTCCCTCTCGTACTTTCCATGACCACTTCTTTCGGTATTCTTAGATGTAACTTACCAAGCCCTAGTTTTTAATTCCACTAATTTCGCCAAAACTAATTCCTAATTAAGACTGATTTCCTTCAGTTTCTCCCTCTCACTGGTCCCTATGTTCTCCAATATTTTTAGGATGTCATTTGTGTACTGTTATGTGAGCACAGACCAAAATATACATTTAATTGGTCTGCCATTTCTCTGTCCCCCATTATAACTTATCCTGTTTCTGATTATAAGGAACCTTTGTCTTTTCTTCATATACCTATAGAATTTTTCTTTTCTTCATATTGCTATAGAAGTTTGTACAATCACTGTATGTTCCCCACAAGCTTACCCTCTTATTCTGTCCCTTTGCCTCCCTTGCTGAAATCTGAAGTGCTGTCATGCCTCACATCTGCTTTTATTTTGTTTGGCTAATTGCTATCCCATTTCTTTAGATTTTATATTATCTATAATTACCCTTGTGGGCCATGGAAAAGCCATTTTCCAGTTTTATTTTAGTGCCCAGAAAGAATGAACAATTGTTACAGTTCCTGCATGCACTCTTTATATGTTTGCCATTTCATACCCATTGTCATCCCTTTAATTAACATTCCCAATTTATCATAGCCAGCTCACACCTCATTGTTTTCTTTATTTAGATTCACGACTCTAGTTTCATAATAACTACATCTCTCTCCATCTTAAAGAAGATTTCTATCATATTATGGTCACTCTTCCCCATGGTCTCGCACAACTAGATTGTCAGAATTCCTTTCTTATCACACAATGCCTAATCTGGGATAGCTTGCTCTCTCAGTTAGTTAGTTCCTCAACAAAATCCTCTCTCTCTGTCACTCCAATAATTCCTTCTTTACACTATTATTGCTGTTTTGATTTCCTCAATCTATACACAGATTAAAGTAACCCATAATTACAGATATACCTTTTATTGCTTACATCTCTAGTTTCCTACTTAATATCTTTCCTAATATTATCCCTACAGTTTGGGGATTTATGCACAATCCTCGCTATTGTTTCTGCCGATTAGTGTATCTAAGGTGTATCCGTACAGATTCCACTTCATTGGAGCTAGTATCCTTCCTCACTGTTTTGCTAATTCACTCTTTAATCAACAATGTTACTTCATATCCTTTTCCTTTTCTTCCATTCTGAAAAGGATTGCTGGACCCTAAACATTGACTCTGATTTCTTGCTACAGAAGCTGCCAGGCCCTGCTGAATTTTTCCAATAATTTCTGTTTTTGTTCCTTTTACTTTGTTTATGGTTCTGTATCGTGATAGACATATTTGCTATAAAATTGGTATTGTTTTGTAATAATGTTTACAAATGATGAATGTTCTCTCTTCCATACCTAGGTTATAAGCAGAATGGCATAAAATTAGGAGATGTGTTGTTGCCACCGTGGGCCAAAGGGGACCCAAGAGAATTCATCAGAGTTCATCGTCAGGTAATACTGGCAACAGTATTAACCTTTCAATATTCTGTGTTATGTATTACTTAGCACTGTGAATCTTGAGTGAAGAACATTGTGTTAATTTTAAATATTTGCACTTCACATTTGAGGATGCTATATACTCTGTTTTAAACAACATTGATCAAACCTATATGTTATACTTGTATTATTATAGTAAATGCAATATTTAAATAGCGGTGATTGCTAAATTATTGTAGCTCTGACTTTCCATTTTCATAATGCTGAGTTACCAGGATGTCCAACACATCGGGATGTTTCCTTCCACTTTGGAATACCAGGCAAAATCCCATCCAATAGTCGATTGTAGGAACCTTCAGAGAAGAGGGTAGTGCATTTGTAATGTCACTAGACTAATAATTCAAAGGCTCAGGTTAATGCTGTGGGCGTTAGTTCAAATCCTGAATTGTCAATTGGTGGAAGTTAAATTCAGTTTGTAAAGCCTGCTGTTGAAAACTAGTTTCTGTAATGGTGACCATTGAACTTCCATTAAATATCATATAAATCCATTTGGTTTGCTAATATCCTTTAGGAAGAAAATTTGCCATCCCTGCCTGGTTCAACCCACAGCTCTGTTTTTCTCATAACTAGCCTCTGAAATGACCTAGCAAGCCTTTAGGTTCATGGCAAGAATGGATGTGCGCATGTGTCTGTCTTTCCAGTGATACCCAAACCCTGTCAAAGTGTGCAGAAAATCTTAATTTTTGTTTCTTAATCAGATCCAGTAGAACTGCCTCTGCAGTCTAACAGCTTTATCATAATATTTAAGCTGGGCCAGCAAATTTAACTTCTCGTTTAATAGAAAATGGATCCATCTGGCATTGAATGCCCCTCCTGTTGGCAATATTGACATGTTGGATTATATAGGTTATTGATGGTATTGCAGGTATTCCAAATTTATAAATATTTGGAACAATTGTATAATGCAGTATCTTCATATTTTTGTACTTTGAAATAAAACAGTTGTATTTACTATTAGGTAAAAGACTTCACTTCTATAAACAAAGTCAGATATTGATATTTTAAATAGATGCTCGGTTTACATTAAATAGATGCTGGTTAACATCACCAGTTCCTCTTAATGCTGTGATTTTCATTTCTGCCTTTGTTTCAGGCATTGGAATGTGACTATGTCAGTTCACACTTACATGAATGGATCGACTTGATCTTTGGTTACAAGCAGCAAGGTGCACCTGCGGTCGAAGCAGTCAATGTCTTCCATCATCTGTTTTACGAAGGGCAGGTGGACATTTATAATATTAATGATCCACTAAAGGAAACTGCAACTATTGGCTTTATCAATAATTTTGGACAAATTCCCAAACAGGTATGTTACATTGCGTGGCACATAACACATCTTCCAAGCTAGATCATTGCAGCACTGACATAACCAGCCTCCCATCTTGCACATTCCACAAGCTTAACTTTGTCTAAAACTGTGGGGTCAATATCCTAACCTACATCCAATCTAGTTCCATCACTTGCACTGGCTAACTTACTTTAGGTTTCTAACTCTCAATACTTAATTTTAAAATTCTGATCCTTGAGTTCAGTTCCCTTTCTGACTTTGTACTCTCTATCTTTTTACCCTCCAATAAGCTTAATGAGTTCTGCCTTCCTCCACCTCCACCTGTGTATGTCATATTTCTTTCATTCATAGAACATAGATGACAAGAATGTGGGCGTAGAAGGATGGGTTAGTAAATTTGTGGATGCTACTAAGATAGGCATAGCTGTGGATAGTGCCGAAGGATGTTGTGGGTTTCGGAGGGACTTAGATAAGATGCAGAGCTGGGCTGAGAAGTGACAAATGGAGTTTACTGAGGAAAAGAGTGAGGTAGTTCAGTTCGGAAGAAGTAATAGGATTGCAGAGTACTAGGCTAATGGTAAAAATCTTGGCAGTGTTGATGAACAGAGATATCTCGGTGTCCAGGTGCCTAAATCCCTGAAAGTTGTCACCCAAGTTGATGGGGTTGTTAAGAAAGATATAGTGTGTCGGCCCTCAAAGTTGTACTGACCTGTGAATTAATCTAATGCCAATCTAACCTACACCGTTCCATTATTATCCATATGTATGTCTAGTTCCCATTTAAATGCCCTTAATGTTGGTGTGTCTACAACTGTTACAGGCAGGCTGTTCCACGCCCCTGCTACTCTGAGTAAAGAAACTACCTCTGATTTGTGTCCTAAACCATATCACCCTTCAATTTAAAGCTACGTCCCCTCATGTTAACCTTCACCATCTGAGGAAAAAGGCTCTCACTGTCCATCCTATCTAACCCTCTTATTATCTTATACATCTCAATTAAGTCACCTCTCAACCTTATTCTCTCCGATGAAAACACCCTCCGTTCCTTCAGCCTTTCCTATAAGATGTTCCTTCCATACCAGGTAACATCCTAGTAAATCTCCTCTGACCTCTTTCCATAGCTTCCACACCCTTCCTATAATGCGGTGACCAGAACTGCACGCAATAGTCCAGGTGCGGCCTTACCAGTCTCTTGTACAGCATGCCCTCATGGCTTCAAAACTCAATCCTCCTACCAATAGATGCCAGCACACTATATCTATCTTAACCCTATCAACCTTGGTGGCAACTTTCAGGGATTTATGCAGCTGGACACTGAGATCTCTCTGTTCATCTACACTGCCAAGAATTTTACGATTAGCCCAGTACTCTGCATTCCTATTAGTTCTTCCGAAGTGAACTACCTCATGCTCTTCCACATTAAACTCCATTTGCCACTTCTCAGCCCAACCCTGCATCTTGTCTATGTCCTTCCTGTAAACCACAACATCCTTCGGCACTATCCACTGCTCTGCCTACCTTGGTGTCATCCGCAAATTTATTAACCCATCCTTGTATGCCCACATCCAGGTCATTTATAAAACTGACAAACAACAGTGGCCCCAAAACAGATCCTTGCGGTAACTGTACTCCAGGATGAACATTCCCTATCAGCCACCATTCGCTGTGTTCGTTCTTTCAGCTAGCCAATTTCTAATCCAAACTGCTAAATTACCTTCAATCCCAAAACTCCTTATTTTGTGCAATAGTCTACTGTGTGGAAGCTTATCAAATGCCTTACTGAAATCCATATACACCGCAACAACGGCTTACTTTCATCCCCTGATTTGTCACCTCCTTGAAGAACTCAATAAGGTTAGTGACCAAACCTTCACAAAATCATGTTGACTATCCCTCATCACATTATTCCCGGCCAGATGATTATAAACATGTCTCTTATAACCTTTTCCAACACCTTACCCACAACCAAAGTAAAGCTCACTGGCCTATAATTACCACCTCCACTTCTTAAACAAGGGAACAGCATTTACTATCCTTCAGTCTTCTGGCACTACTCCTGTCAACAATGATGACATAGACATTGAGGCCAAAGGCTCTATAATATCCTCCCTAGCTTCCCAGAGAATCCGAGGACAAATCGCATCCAGCCCCAGGCTCTTATCTTTTTTCAGATCTTCCAAAATTGCTAACATTCCGTCAATGGGGTTACCATGTTTTCAATCATCTATATCCAAAGCTGCTGGAATCCCAACACTAAACGTCTCCACATTTATACTTCTCTTTAAAGACTCTCCATAGAACGTACATCCTTGATCAAGCCTTTATTCACCATTTCTAATATCATTTAGCTAAATGTCAGATTTATTTGGTTTTTTAAATTGATTTTTCTTTGAATTGCTTAGGTCCTTCTACTGTTGCAGTCAGTAATACTAGGCTTTTACTTTGTTAATTTTTGATTTACATCAAGTCTAGCTATAAAAATATCCTTTTTTTAAATAAATAAATGCCTTTTCTTTTGGATTGGAGGCTATTTCTCTGAACTACATGAATTCTGTACTCCTCATCTCTCAGCCTTTGAAAGTATACTGAATCACTTTGAAGTCAAAGGACCTCCTATAAGAGAATTCAGTCATTTGAATTGCCCCAACAACCAAGCATTGTCTACCTGTATGGTTTTTGGATGACAGTTCCAGAAGACTCTGACATTATACATAAAATAATTTGAAACACACTGTAGTTTAAAATCTTCATATGCTTATCCAAGCTTAGTTCATTACAAATGTTACAAAGTTAGTTCAGAGTGTTTTTTTTTAAGGGAAAGAAATAGAATAATGTTAGACAAATACAGGTTATAACCAATCATTCTTGAATCTGTAGAATCCATACAGTGTGGATGCAGGCCATTAGGCCCAGTAAGTCCACACTGACTCTCCAAAGAGCATCCCACCCAGACTCACTCCTCTACCTTATCCCTGTAACCCTGCATTTCCTGTGGCTAATCCACCGAACGTTCGTATCTTTTGGATTGTGGGAGGAAACTGGAACACCCGGAGGAAACCCAAACACATGGGGAGAATGTGCAAACGCTACACAGTCACCTGAGGCTGGAATTGAACCTACGTCCCTGGTGCTGTGAAGCAGCAGTGCTAATCATTGTGTCAGCCCTCACATAATCCTCTCTGAATTATGAAAATTCAGACAAGTAGTCAGTAAATAATATTTGGTTGGATCTATATGTCAAGAGAACCTATTGAAGATAATAAAACTGATTGTGTAATTATTACAAAAAAAACACAGGGTCTCTCTAGTCAGAAAGAATTATGGGAAAGACAATAATTAAGTATATGTAATCTGTGTATGGCGAATTGTTTCTGCTTTGGGTCCAAACGCTTGTATTACTGTGTGAAAACGAAACAATAAATGATTAATTTTCTCATGTAAACTGTTAGTTAAATTACTGTTTGTTCTAATGACTAAATTTTAAAAATGTGATATATTTTGAAGAGAAAAATTCCAATAATTTTAAAATATTTTCGAGATATTTTTGTGTTCTGTAATCATGCTAAAAGCTTTCCTTTTTCTTAATGGGCACATACAAGTGGAAAATCTCTCCAGAGCATCTACTAAAGTATAAAATGATCTTCAATAAGCAAATTGAAAAGGCATAAAATATTGCACTGAAGCAATAAAATGTAGTTAACGTGCTTAAACATACTTCTGTTCATTTCTTGCAGCTTTTTAAAAAACCTCATCCACCAAAGCGAACACGTAGCCGGAATAATGGAGAACCATCTGGTGTACCAACCTCTCTGAGCTGTACCACTGACAAGATCTTCTTTCATCATTTGGATAATCTCCGACCATCTTTGGCACCTGTTAAAGGTGATACCTGTTTTAAAGCTTGTTTGTGTTTTCTGAGGAGTATCTGTTTTAAAAAAAATGCCAGAAATCGTTTCAATTTTTTTTAGAAACTTATTATTTAATTGTATTTAAACATGATCACTGATAAAAACTACTTTTACCTTACTCTTCCTATCTTGATTTAAAATTATCAAGAATCCTGCCTATTTATGCATTTATGGCAAGTGGTTCATTACAAAAGAAAGTTAGTCTGTCATTGTCCTTCATTTAATTCCCAAATTACTTAGAAATTCCCAAGCCCACCTGCATCTGTGAGATGTTTTTCTTTTGCTGCACCAGCCTGTTGTGCCTCTAAGAGTTTACGTGAAACTGAACTGAGACAGTGTAAGCTTTACAATATATAAAGGCCAGCAGGGTGACTCATTGGTTAGCACTGCTGCTTTACAGCACCAGGGGTTCAGGTGGTTAGTCTGTGTGAAGTTTGCACATTCTCTGTGTTTGCATGGGTTTCCTCCAGGTGCTCCGGTTTCTTCCCACATTCTATAGATGTGCAGGTTAGATGAGTTGGCTATGCTAAATTGCCCATAGTGTCCTTGGATGTGTAGGTTAGGTGGAATCGAGGGTTACAGAAATAGGTCAGGGGATGTGAGTCTGGATGGGATGCTCTTTGGAGCGTCAGTGTGGACCTAATGGCCTGTTTCCATAGTGTAGGGATTCTATGAACTAGCTTTTTGGATGTAGGAAATTTAAACCATCAGATAGTGACTTGTCAAAGAATAGGAATTTGAAGTTAAATGTGTGTCAAAATTTGGCATTAATTATGTGCTACTTGTTAGATCCATCAAGGAATAGTGAAATACAGGGCATTCAGTTAATTAAGACTGTACAGCATACAAGTGACATAGATTTTGAGCTCCAGCTGAAAGTTCAATGCTGTGCCTTTGTGTGAATTGTAAAATATGCCTTTATTCATGTGCTGTACAACCTCCCCTTCTATCCATACAGTGCCAAAAATGGATAGATTATACGGACATTAAGCTTAAAAGTAGCCTCTTCTCATGATTTTTTTCTTTCTACAGAACTGAAGGAACCAGTGGGACAGATCATTTTTACAGAAAAAGGTGTTCTAGCAGTAGAACAAAACAAAGTACTAATTCCTCCCAGTTGGAACAAGACATTTGCCTGGGGATATGCAGATCTCAGTTGCAGAGTTGCAAATTATGAATCTGACAAGGTGTGTAACTAGAATTTTATTAAATACAGCTGTCTTCCCACATAATGCTATTCTAGAGGATATGGGGCAAAACATATGTGAAATGGTTATTCTCTTTCAAGTAGTTTTGGCTTTGTTGTCAATTTCAGTCTGGGTGAATTCTTAAAAGGAAAGATTGTTCTTAATTTTTTGCATCTATTTCTGAATTTTCAAATGTACATAATCTCTATATCCTTGGCCTTTTAGACTGTTCCAATAGAGCTCTATTACCTTGAGGAATATCATCTCAATTGCACACTTTACAACATCTGGACTCAACACTAACTTCAAGTTCAAAATTAAAGCTTTAGCCATATACTTTGGATTGTTGCTGTAAAGTTTCTTTTGATCATTCATGACCATTTCTCCCTGCAGGCTATCAAGTTGCTTTCACATTGGTGTAAAGGTGCACAAAATGTAATAGAACACAAGAATAATTTGTGGTCGGCACGGTGGCACAGTGGTTAGCACTGCTGCCTCACAGTGCCTGAGACCTGGGTTCAATTCCCGACTCAGGCGACTGTCTGCGTGGGGTTTCCTCCGGGTGCTCCAGTTTCCTCCCACAGTCCAAAGATGTGCGGGTCAGGTGAATTGGCCATGCTAAATTGCCCGTAGTGTTAGGTAAGGGGTAAATGTAGGGGTATGGGTGGGTTGCGCTTCAGCGGGTCAGTGTGGACTTGTTGGGCCAAAGGGCCTGTTTCCACACTGTAAGTCTAATCTAATTGTTCTTGATTAAAATAAATAAAGCAATACATTAAAATATGTTACCTAAACAAGATAAGTGCTATTACATAGCATCTTTCATGAGCTCTATCCTAAATCAATCATCAACTAGAGAAGAGCCTTTGAGGTGTAATCATGTCTGCAGCATAGGCAAGTGTTGCAGCCAATTTGTATACAACAAAATTCAGCAATCAGTGCGGTGATAACTAATTTGTTAATGATATTATGTGATGAATAATTGCTCACCAGGGGACCTTATCTGCTGCTGTTTTTAAAAAAAATAAATTCCATGGCTATTCTAGAGTGGGCAGACAAACTCTCTGTTTATTATCTGATCCTCAGGACTGCTTCTATACAGCACTCATTTACTGCAGTACTTATGTATCTTCCGAGGTTATGTGTTTAAAATTCTGGACGTACTGAACCTGAGGATGGCTCCTATTTTGTGTTTAATGATGTTGCCCATGCTGAAAGATTTTTTTATACACTTAAAATATCATATTTTAATTTGAGACTTATAATCGTATTTACAACATCAAGTGTTGTGTTTTACTGTGGTATATTTCCTATTTCCTTTATAGGCTTTGATAGTATATGAATGCCTGAGCGAATGGGGACAGATTTTCTGTGCAATTTGTCCCAACCCTAAATTGGTTGTTACTGGAGGAACAAGTACTACGATCTGTGTTTGGGAAATGGGTACCTCCAAGGAGAAAGCTAAAGCACTGATCCTGAAACAGGTAATTCAGTCAATATAGTATTGTATATTTTGGTCTTAGAAAAAATAAGGTAACTATACTCAACCCTAAGGACATTATTATTGCTATTGTCATTTGGGAGGCTTCTCTGAAGTCCTGTGTTGTCACTTTAAAATTATGTATTATGTAATGAAAATTCCCTTCCAGGATATTCTTCAGTAAACAGGTTGTTTTTAGTACTGTCTCTAGACACATCATGCAATGGTTTCTTTTAGTTAGAACTATCCAGTCAATATTATCAACTGCTCACTGGGAACCAAAAGCAAAACCATGAGCCCTAAAAAGGTACAGTTGACCAATGACCCCACAGTTATGCTACTGATGCAATAAATAGAAAATCTTTGCCTGGTGTCTCTCTGGTCTTCGTGCTCCATATGTAAAAAAGATGTATGCGGACCTCATAAGTCAGGGTTTCATGAATAATATTGAATTATATTTCCTTTCAAATGAATAAAAAGCTTGGGAGTTTCTTGAATTTGTGATCATATCAATTTTCCTTAAATTTATTTGAAAATGTCCTTTGGAAATTTGACTTAAAACTGATTAATCTCTCTTGTTGTACATGGGAAATTAAAATCATTTGGCCTTTAAAAAAAAAATCAGTAGAAATAATTGTAACAATGCTTGCAGATATAACTCTGCTATTAACATGTCATTTACTTTTAAATTATATTTGTACACTGTGTCCCACTTAGCCAACAACTATATATGTCAATTTGAAGCAGAATCATTGGTTTTCAACATCTTAGATTTTCTGTTAGTCTATGCTGAAGAGTTTCAAAACTGCCATGCCACTGTGGCTGTTAAATGTGATTATTTTGCTTGAATACTTTAAAGTTGCTTGATAATGTCATTGTAATGGACACTGAGGTAAAATGGTTATTTGAAACCAGATACAATATTCTGGTAAAGAATGAGGATTTATAAAACCACGGTACACAGTTATGCATTCAGAAGTTAATTTTGTATTGCCATTATACATTTCTATTTAATATATTATGAAAAATACCTAAATGAATTGTAATACAAACCTTTCTGCCACTTTTGACAGTGCAATTACTGTGTAAAAAGTTTGCATAAACTTGTTAAAAACTGGCAGTTATAACATCAAAGGTTTTTGATAAGTATGGTTGATATAAGTTGACATAATAAATGTGGCCATTAGGATTTGACTGCAGAAGTTGGCACAAAAGTTGACACATATGACAGTAGAAATTAAAGTTCTGTGCACAGTAAATGTTTTATGTACATGAATAATATCAATAGCCATTTGATAGTTTAGAACTTGAATATTACTGAGAGTAGATAAATTTCGTTGAACCTTTTCATCTGCATTCATCAGGACATTCTGCAGGAATAGCAGTTCAAAGGTAAAACCAGCATTTATGGTAGATTGCTGATTGTTTAGCAAATGGACTCTGGTAGAGGTATTCCCACAGAGGACATGCCCACCAGTACTGATTGATATTTAACAGCCAGGTTTAAACGTTAAATCAAGCAGTTTGACTCCAATAAGTCAGAGCATTTGAGAAATCAACTAGCAAATAGCTGTCACTGATTTTGTTGAGCTGAAGTAGGCGCAGTGAGTATACATGTTTTCTCTGCCTTCAAACAACAGGCCCTGTATATTAATATACATAGATTCCAATACACACAAGTGTGCCACACTGCAAACCCAATTGACAATCCTAAATTGGTTATCAGTGTAATTCATTGCATGCTCAGGATTATCCAAACATCCATTTGCAAACATGGATTATGTTGAGGTTGTCATCACCAATATCGAAAGGTACCAGATTTCCTGCAATTAGTAAAGAGCAGCAACAGTTTGTGAACTGTTCACTTCAATAGTAATAATAAAGGCACCAAAGGAGAGCTTCCTCTTTACATCCACTCACCCCTTAGATGCCATTAATGTTAGGATTTAGTGCTTGGTTCAGGTCAAAACCTGCCCTGTCTTTAAGTTAATGACAGCAGGAAAATAAAATTACTTCAATTAATGGGATTGAGTTAATATGACTGGATTTCCAATCACCTGTGTAATGGATAGATTTAGCAACTATGTATATTTAGAGAGAATTTTACTCATTCAAAAATCTATCTTCAGATATCTCAATCATAATGTGTTCAGGAAAGAAGTTAAATGCCCCAACAGTGACGCATTATCTTGGTTATTTCCCAAACCCATGAAGTTAATTTATTTTCAAATAGAAGTACATTGAAATCCACCAAAAAGAGTATAACTAATTTCTATACAGAAATAAATATGTTACAGGTTCGGTGGGACTTTTACAACATGGGAGAAGAGACCTCTGAAGCAGATTGAGAATCTTGCTATAGAGTTCTCATCCCATGTACCTCCATCACCAAAATTGACTTTAGCATTTCAAAAATAAAATTCATATTTCTGACAAATGTGTCAGATGGAATCCTATAATCTGAAATGTTGCAGTTTCTCTCATCAAATCTGGTCTAGCTACTGAGTGTTTCCAGCATTTTCAATGCTTTAATTTCAAACTTCTAGCATTGGTAGTATTTTGTTTTTATTACAAGTCTTTAAAATTTAGTCATAGTAAGTTTATAGTATCAATGTTGCCTCATTTTGCTCTGTTTTAGGCACTCCATGGGCACACAGATGCAGTTACTTGTTTGACTACTTCTTCAGCCTATCACATAATAGTCAGTGGATCACGAGATCGCACGTGTATCATTTGGGACTTGAATAAACTGTCTTTTGTCACACAACTGCGAGGCCACAAGGCACCAGTGTCTGCTTTATGTATTAATGAATTAACAGTAAGTACTGGATTTTATCCTAACCATCTACGAGTTGTGATTGATAGAAGCAGTGACAAGATTATTGAAAGTTTGCTGCCTTAGTGCAATGTTTTCTGCTCTTAAAGTTATACCTTAAATATTCAAGAAAATGACTGGGATGCTATCCCCTATGATGAGAGGAATTAAACTTAAAAGTAAGGATATTCTTCAGGTATACAAGGCTTTTGTAAGACCACTTCTAAAATACTTTGAGTAGTTTTGGTCTCCTTACTTGAAAAAGAATGAAAATGCATTGGAAGCATTTGAGGAGATTTATTAGATTGATACTTGGAATGAGCGGGTTAGTCTAGGAGAATAGGTCGGACAGGTTAAGTTTGTTTCAGCTGGAGTTTAGAAATGCGAGAGGTAATTTGATTGAAGTGCATAAAATCCTAAATGGCTCTGACAAAGTGGACTTGGAAAAGACGTTTCTTCTTGTGAATCAATTCAGAACTACAGAGCATTGTTTTAACATTAACGTTGCCTTTCAAGGCAGCGATGAGGAAGGAGGTTTTCCTCTGAGACATTGGAAGTGGTCTATTGAATATTTTTAAGATGGAGATGGATAAGTTCTTGTTAAACAGGGAATTGCGTGTTATCTGAGGTAGATCGGAGTGTAGAATTCGGATCATAACCAGATCAATCATGATTTTTTAAAAAATTATTCACTCAAAGGATGTTAATGCCACTGGCTGGGCCAGCATTTATTGTCATCCTTAATTGCCCAGAGGGTAGTTAACAATCGACCTCATTGCTGTTATCAGGCTCAGGTGTTCAAATGACCTGCTTCTGCTTTGATTTTGTATATTTGTATTAGCATTGATGAAGGCAAAGATAATCAATAGCCTCAAACCTAAACAGCGTGACTGCGATTCTAGTACTTCCTTATCGAAACAGTGTTGGTATTCTTGTTTCAACTGAGATCAACTTATAATTTAAAATTTAGAGACATTTCTACATGAATGAAAGTTATCCATAATACATATCTCAACAAAACAAATCTAAACAGTATTTCTTGGAATATGGCATTATTGGTATTGCCAATATTTATTGTCTATTTCTAGTTGCCTTTGAAAAGTTAATGTAATGAATGATGTTATTTTGAGTTAGTTTCAAACATTTGACTCTGCCCTTCCTATGGTTCAGGTTTATTTTCTAGTTTAAATTAAAAGCATTGTAATATGTCATTACTTTTACAAAATCTTCAACAGGGAGACATTGTCTCTTGTGCTGGAACGTATATTCATGTATGGAACATCAATGGAAGCCCGGTGGTAAATGTAAATACATTTACAGGACGCAGCCAGCAGATTTTTTGCTGCTGTGTATCTGAGATGAGCGAGTGGGACACGCAGAATGTTATAGTCACTGGACATTCAGATGGTGTGGTCAGGGTAAGTAATTTATTCTGTTGTGTTTGAGTTGGTAATCATTCAGAACATTGAGAGAGAGAAAGAATTGATTAATTATATAGTTTTAGAATCTTATTCTACACAGCCATAGAGCATGGAAACAGACCTTTCAATCTAACTCGTCCATGCTAATCAGACGTCCCAATCTGACCTAGTCCCATTTCCAGTATGTGGTCCATCTCCCCCTCAATTCTTTCTATTCATGCACCCATCCATTTATCTTCTCAATGTTGTAAGTGCATCTGCCTCCACTACTTCCTCTGGCAGCTGATTCCATACATGCACCACCCTCGAGGTGAACAAGTTGCCCCTGAGGTCCCTTTTAAATCTTTCCTTGCTCACCTTAAACCTATGCCGTCTAGTTTGCACTCCCCCACCTTAGGAAAAATACCTTGGCTATTCATTCTATGCATGCCCCTCATGATTTTATAAACCTCTATTAACTCACCCCTAAGCCTCCAATGTTGCAGGGAAAAATAGCCCCAGCCTATTGAGCTTCTTGTCAGAAGTCAAACTCTCCAATACCGACAATTAAATGTGCTCTATTTCTCATTTTAGTGTCCATCTGACTCATAAAGTTAGTTGAAGGTTTGTTTTTATGTTTGAAATATCAGAATGTACAGAAGTAGAAAACTTGCTATAACTAGCCAAAACCCTGGTTAGACCACACCTGTATTCAGTTCTGAGCATTGAACCTTAGGAAGGTTATATTGACTTTATTTTTTTGGGGAGAGTGGCAGTGGAGAAAGAGGCAGGGGTGTGGGCAGAGGTGATATATGTGTAATGCAGCAGGATTTACCTGACTATTACCTATGCTCCAAAGATGAAATTACAGCTATATCTATCATACTTTTAATATTATAAAGTCCTGAGGTACTTCCCAGGAATACTTAGATAAAATTAGACAATTAGCAAAACTTACAAGGGTAAGCACATAAATTGAGGTTAAAATCTGCAACATTTTAAAGGTTAAAAGAAGATAAGATCAATTTACTGTAAGTTTGAAATATCCTTAAAGAACTGCACAGTGCTCTGGTCAAACTAATTATTAGTAATGTGTTCAGTTTTTGCCGCTAAATCATAAAGGAAATATGCAAATCTGGAGTTGGAACAGAGAGGATCCACAGGACCATCAGTGGAAGGATGAGGGATGGGTGTTAAAGGTTTGACATATGGGAAAAAGCTAAATAATCTGCAGCTCTTCACAAATACTTAACATTGTAAAGTATTCTGTGACATTCTGAGACCATGACAAGAGCTATATAAAATGCGAGAGTTATTTTATGTATAGGTTGAGTGTGCTGATGGCTTTTACATTTTAATGTGATAAAGCTTATCTTTCAAATTGCTTGCTGCTACACTGCTGGCTATATAATGTGTAAAGCTGAGAATAGTTTTTTGACATGAAACCATGTTTGGTGACACTGATATCTGACCAAGGTCTACTTTTGGTGTCATCCTCCCATTTGGGTGTGTTATGACAAGTCGTTTGAGGTTCACTTAGAGTCACTGAGATGTACAGCGTAGAAATAGTGTTTCGGTCCAACTCGTCCATGCCAACCAGGTATCCTAAACTAATCTAGTCCCATTTGTCAGCATTTGGCCCATATCCCTCTGAACCCTTCCTATTCATGGAGCCTTTTAAATGTTGTGTTTGTACCAGTCTCTACCACTTCCTCTGGCAGCTCATTCTATACACACATCACCCTCTGCATGAAAAAGTTGCTTCTACAGTCAGTTTTAAATCTTTCCCCTCTCACCCTCAACCTATTACTTCTAGTTCTGACTCCCCCACCCCAAGGAAAAGACTTTGTCTATTTACCCTATCCACATCCCTCATGATTTTATAAACTACCATAAGATCACCCCTCAGCCTCCAAAGCTCCAAAGAAAACAGCCCTAGCCTATTCAGCCTCTCCCTATAGTGACCTTCTTAAGATTTCTTTCTGTATATTCTCAAGCATTCAGGCCTCGTTGCAGATTTTTATTTTGGGGAGAGTTTTCCTGAAAACCAATTTGTCTCCTCGCACCTTGACTACATTCAAGACTCAAACTGGCATTTGGAATTTTCTGCCTCTCACTTTTCCCTTGGTTCAAAGTTCTCCATCAGTCTTTTGCACTGCTTTCTATGTGTTGTGTATTTTCATTTCTTCTGCCACACTCGATGCCCCAAACCTGATTGCATAATTTCTTTGATTCTATTTTATTGCATTTTTTTTGCTATATTACTCTTTTCTCTCTCCTCTCTCTTCCTCAATACAATGAAATTATTTCTTCCCAACCCACTGATCTGATTCCCACCTTATGGAAATATAACTTTTTTTTAAAAACACGCTTTTGGTGATCTCAAAGCCATGTATAATTGCTACCATGCAGAGTCATGGTTAAAATTAAGAACCAGGATGAAATACTGAATCTTCAGCTCCTTTTTTGTCCCATAATCATAATTTCACTCCCAGTGTATGTTACATAGAATCCCTACAAGCTCAAAACAAATAAGAGACAGGCATAGAAACTTTGGACCAATGCCATCCTAACATCCATATTGTTATCTTGTCGCAGTGCATACAATGTGCTGCAGCAGATAATTGAGATCGCTATGATAAGTGAAAAAGACCAAATAACTGCAAATGCTGAAAAACAAATCTGAAGAAGTGTCACTGGACCTGAAATATTCACTCTGATTTCTATCCAGAGATGCTGCCAGACCTGCTGAGTTTTTCCAGCGATTTCCGATTTTGTTGCAATAACAATATTTTTTCTCCTCTACGGAAGTGTTCACTAAGAGTAATCACTCTCATGAAATCTCCGTTTTAAGATCCTAATTCTGCTTCAATAATGTAAAGCTGCATTTTGAATGTATATTTTTGCTCTATTTCTAACTGGCATAACATTCAACATCTGATTTTACTACATCTGGTGTTACAACCAGGCCTAGGTGAATGTTCCCCATTTTTATGGTTCTAGACAGGATACTCCAAACCATTTTGAAGTTGTCGAGTGAGAAGGAATGAACTGGCTCTCCTCCTTTAGTCATCAATCCCCTTAATTGGTTGCATCAAGGTTAATTTGAAAAGGATTTGTTACCTTCTGAATACTTATCTCCCAGAGCCAAATATATCTGACTTTTAAAAGAAGCCAATTAAACCAGTCTTTCTTGAAGTAACAAAAGAGTGAGTTTAATCATTACTGCATGTGAGAAAAAAAATACAAATGTAACACACACACACACACACACACACACGCGCACAGGCATATGTGGTGTGTCCAAATATAGAAAAATATTATATGGATCAGTCTCTGATTAATTCACAAAGAGCTGATATTTGGTCATCATGCTCATTGCAATGAGAATACCAATGGCATGGATGCTGGCAGATGAACAGTAGGCTTCACAGTCTGTAGTTTTGCAGGTTTGTTGAGATACTTCTGATGCCTTTCATTTATGGTTAAATACCGGCATTCAAGATGGGAAAATCTGTTTATTGTCTTGTTTCCTTTTTAACTAGTTTGCAGCACTCTGAGTGAAAGAGGATCTATGCAACACAGGGTGACTATAGGTGATAGTTCTTCAACTGTGACCTTGATAGCACTCCAGTGCTCAAATGCAAGTTGGCACCCCTGAGAATATTCAGTCTCAGTCGTTCACTTCAATAGAGTTGAAACTGATATTTTTAACCCCTGTCATTTTGTGTTTTTCTCTTTGAAGAACACACAATGTGTCCGCAGTTTAGGACATAATGAATTGAACAGAAAAACAGGTGAATTGTAATGCGTGGTAATGAGTAATTTTAATCACAGCTATTATGACATTGGGTTAAAGAAAGCTCATAGAGAGACTGGGCTGTTATTTCTTGTGACTACAATAATAGTGGAAGGTTGACAATCCTGTTCAACAGCAAACCATCTGCTATGGGTTATGTTGTTGAACAGGACTTGTTGCCCCTTTGTTATCTTTAGTGACACAAGAAATCACAGTCCAACTACAGTTAACCTGTCGTCATAACAACAGTGATTAAAATTGTTAACTATTGCAGATTACAACTTGCCTATGTTTCTGTACAATTCATTGAAAATCTTCAAAAACTTGAGATTTATTTTAACTTGCCCATGTTTTACCTGCAGTGCAGGTAGATAATGTAGTAAAGAAGGCTTTATGGCATGTTTGCCTTCATTGGAAGGGACATTGAGAAGGATAGACAAGTGATGTTGCAGCTTTACAGAACTTTAATTGGGCCACATTTGGAATATTGTGTACAGTTCTGGTCACCATACTACCAGAAGGATATGGATGCTTTTGAAGAGGGTACAGCAAAGATTTACCAGGATGCTACCTGGTTTGGGAGATTTTAGTTATGAAGAAAGATTGGGTAGACTGGGTTTGTTTTCACTGGAACGCAGGAGGTTGAGGATGACCTGATAAAAGTTTATAAGATTGTGAATGGCATGGATAGAGTGGATAAAATGAGGCATTTTCCCCCCAGGGTGAAGGGGTCAATTAGTAGAGGGCACCAGTTCAAAGTGCGAGTGGGGAAGTTTCTCACACAAAGGGGTGGAGTGTGCCTGAGTGTTGCCAGAGGAGGTGGTAAAAGCAGACATAGCAGCATTCAAGAAGCACTTGGATGACTACATGAATAGGAAGGGAATACAGGGATACAGATCCTGTAAGTGAAGACCGTTTTAGCATGGAAGGGCACAATATGGTGGCACAGGCTTGGAGGGATAAAGTGCCTCTTCTGTTCTTTGTTCTTGTTCTCGACACTTTTGACTCTCAATGAGATAAGGAGATAAAGGCACATTGTGAAAGGATTTTAAAGAACAATACACTACTGTATTAATTTAATTTGTCTTAATTAGTTAACATGTATTTGTTTCTTCAGTTTTGGAGAATGGAGTTTCTGCAGGTTCCAGAAACCCCAGCTCCAGAAGAGACTATGAAGCTTCCAGAAGATGTGGATGATTCTTCTGCAGATGTACAGATAGGTGAGAGTACACATGTGCTATAAGAATAATTTGCTTTTTTGATAGTTTATTCAGTGCAGAATGGGATAAAACCAAGACATTGTCAGGAATCTGGCTGCATTTCTCATTGTTTCACTGAGAACGTTTTCAACTGAGACATAGTGCTGAAGAATGATACATATATTCTTCCTGATTTATTGCATAGCCATAGGCCATTAGGATTTGCTACTATCCACCATTTTGCTATGGTTTTAGTCAATGTCCTCCCCCCATATTGATTGTTGGTTCTGCAGCTCCCATAAGCCTCTTCTGGGTCAAGCGTTCATCATTTGCAAGATTTTCACCTGATCTCGAAAAGTTGACATGGTTCTGCGATGGAGGGCCCCAGTGTGTTATCCTATCATTTGTTTTAAGGTCTCCAGCTTGATAGTAAATTCCAGGGGCTCATTGCAGTTGATACTGAACTAATGGCAAAACAATTAGATTTTTAGTGAAGTCTTAATATCTCGAGTATGTGCGTTCTCATGCTTGATTATAAGAACTTTGGGTGAAAAACTTGAATTTTTTTGTTCATAACATATTATAATGAATTTTTAAAAATTTCTGGGAAACATTAGACATTGTACTTTGGATGTCCACAGACTGGATGTGGACAAAATTTGTATATTTTTATGTACAAGTAATTCTTCAGTAAATCCTTTATTTTTCCATTTGATGATGTTTTTGTAAGCTTGGTCTGCTGGTTTTTGTCTTGGAGCATGTTTTCATTCAATTATATTATATAGAGTTGCACAGTGACATTTTATAATTATGTAAGATTGATTAGCTGGCTACCTTAAAAGAATATTTCAAAATGAGTGAAAAGAGTAATTATTTTATACATAAGGAGAAAGTGCTGAGTCAGCCAAAATGAAAACAACACTAGTTTCCTTATTTTGGCTGTTGATGAAATGAAAGCCCTTTGTTGGTTAAAACTGTTCTAAGTTTTTGTTAAAAATGTAGTATCATATTGCTAATAGTAGTAGCCAAAGAAATAATATTGGAGAGAAATTGCACTTCTTGCCTACTTAAACATCTACTTACAAATTCTAGAAGACAATATAGGATCTGATTATGTTTACCTATTGTAATTATGTGGAATGAGATATTGGATATTTATATTTGGAATTTAGATGGGGATGCTCAGGATGAGGAAAGCAGTGATTCAGACCTGGAGGATCAATGCAACATCCAGGACCCAAAACCCAAACAAAGTGTATCTGGCTGTGCAGCAAATAAAGCAAAGGGCATATCCGGCCGAGCAGCATGGTTTGTAGATGGAGATGAATCAAAGCGTTGGGCAGATCAACTCAGCCTGGATGAGAAGGATGGTTTTGTTTTTGTAAATTACTCAGAAGGCCAGCCTAAGTTCCAACCACAAGCTCAACAACAGCCTCCAATTCAAAGTCAAATGCACTATCACCATCAACTTCAACAGCATTCAATGCAGAATGAAATAAAACGCCATAACCAACTAAAACAAGGTAATTGTTTTTACAATGATGCTCCACTTAGTCAGTTATTTTAGTAAGTAATTGTTGGCATTAAATTCTATTTTCATTGTATGACCTGCTCTGCTAACACTTTCTTGATGGGCATAGAGTCACACAGCATGGAAACAGACCCTTTCGTCCAACTCATTCACACCAACCAAGTTTCCCAAAATAAACTAGTCCCACTTGCCTGCGTTTGGCCCACATCCTGCTAAACTTTTCTTATTCATGTACCTGTCTAAATGTCTTTTAAATGTTGTAACCGTGAATGCATCTACCGCCTTCTCTTCTCTTCATTCCATATACAAGCCACTTTCAATGTGGAAAAAAATGTCCCTCAGGTCCCTTTTTAAATCCTTCTCCTCTCACCTTATCTCTAGTTTTGAACTCTCCAACTATAAGGAAAAGACCTTTGCAATTCATCCTATCTATGCCACTCATGATTTTATAAACATCTCCAATGCTCCAATGGAAGAAGTCCCAGCTTATCCAGCCTCTCCTTTATAATTCAAACCTTTATAACTGTATCCTCTTAACATCCTTGTAAATCTTTTTTGCACCTTCCAATTTAATAATAATCTTCCTGTAGCAGGGCAAAATTAACCACCACTCCTTTGTTTTAAATTAATCTCTATTTATTAAGAATTAGCATAATTGATCTTAACTGTCTAAAACGAATTGATAAACTTGTGCTTCATATATTTAAAGTAGTTTTTAAAACATTTCCTTCCTATGTCTCTCTCAATGCTACAAGAGGGCTATAAAATCATTTTTACCTTCCTTTGGTAGTGGCTAAAAGTGGGGAAAAAAATCATTATTTTTCCTTTCTAGTCATTATACAATTTTTTATTTTGGCACAATAAATGTATTTTTTCATGTGTTTCATATATTAATCCAAAGAAACTGGGTGTATAAGCAGTACAAATACATTGCATCACAAAATCAATACAATGCAGACAGTAATACAAACTGAAAAAGAGTTATATCATCAGATTCAAATTGTTAACCCTGTTTGTCACTCCACAAATACTACCAGACCTGTTAAGCATATTTTCTGTTTCATTTCAAACTTGCAGCATCCTTAGTAGTTTGCTTTTGTTACAGTGTAGAAGGTAGTTATTTGGTTCATCATGTCTGCACCTCTTCTCCAAATGAGTGTTTCACTTAATGCCATTCTCCTGCCTGCCCAAGATTGTCCTGCATGATGTTCCTTTTCTAATAAAAGTTACTCTTCAATGTTTCAATTGAACTTGTTTCTATCATGCTTTCAGGCTAGCACACTCCATATCCTAAACACTCACTGTAAAGGTGTTTTGTCATATCACTTTTGCTTCTTTTACTAATTATTTAAATTTCTGCCCTCTCATCCTGATCCTTCCATGAATAGGAGCAAATGTTCCCCATTTACTTTGTGCAAACCCCTCACGATTTCAAATATCTCTATTAGATGTTGTCTTGGCCTTCTCTTTTGCAAAGAAAATGGATCCTAACTTCTGCAATGCCTTCACATCCTTTGTGAAGTGCAATGCCTAGAAATGAATAAATATTCTTGCTGAGGCTAATCTTGTGTCTTCTGCAAACTGAATATAACCACCTTCCTCTTGTGCCCTAAACCACCTTTGTTAAAGCCTCGGATACTGTGTGCTTTATTAACTCATCTCTCAACCAATCCTTTCACCTTTGTCTTTCTGCTTCTGCACCTCCTTTGGAATTGTACACCTTATTTTATCTACATTCTTTATCCCAAAATTAACCACCCCTCATTTTTCTGTGTTGCACTTCATCTGCCACCTGTTTGTTTATTCCACCAACTTTTTACACTCTTTTCAAGTTCTCCTTACAGCCTCATAATTTACAATGTCTCCAAATTATGCATCAATGTGCATTTTGTGTACACTCTGTACATCACGGTCTGAGTCATTTGTATTAAGAAATAAATCAAGGAAAGCCAGAGTTTCAACGCCGAATCCTGTGGACTGCCCTACAAATCTTTCTCTGACTGAAAAACAGCCATTAATTGCCACTGTTTGTTTGTGTCACTGTTAGAATATTTTTAAATCTATCTTGCGACTGTCCCTTTTACTATGTGAGCCACAACTTTGCTATAAGGATTGGTATGCAGTACTGCTCAAATGGCTTTTGAAAATCGTGCAGTTCAAATGGCATCAATATTCAAAACATGATTTAAAATGTTGGAAAGTTAAATAAATGAAGTAAATAACAATTACTTTTGTAAGTTCAATTTACACAGGTAACAATTAATGTTATGCAGAATTTGCTTCTCTCTGATGACTGATTTTTTTCTTTGAAGCTCAAAGCTTTTCGTTGTTCTGTCACTAAATCCTCTTCTTCATTCAGTTGAACTTTGAGTATTTTTATTAGAAATTGGATTTGTTTGAATCATCAAATGAAGCTGCTGCTCATGCAGATTTCTTGGAGTTTCTAAATGCATTTTTTTCCGAGACAAAATAATTCTTTAAATAAACAGCATGGTGTCTACATTCAACTTGAATATTAGCTGGCATTGTTGTCTACAGGTTTCTTTGTATTTCTATCAAATAATTATTCAATAACTAATTACTACACCTTGCCATAACTTGTAGGCAAGTGCCCTTCCTCATGATTCTGAATGGGAGTTCTTAAATGAATATTCTAAGGCTTTTTAAATCCAGAATTTAGACTTCTTTTCTTCATAGAATTGATGTCATGAGAACAGAGAGCTGCAAGTAAGAAAACCCATTCAGCATGTCACGTTAGCTTCTTCCAATGGGAGTTTCAACTATTAAATATAACTAGGTTAGGGTAAATCATGTCAATAGTTATACTAAACCATATCCTGGCGATTCTGCTTGCTTTACGAAATTTATTTTCTTTCACCTGAGAATTTTGTGATGCTTCAGCATGCACCTGCATATTCCCTATTTTGCAAGAGATATCCATTTATGATGTACTAAAAAATAAAACTGGATAGGAGACAAGGCATTAGCCTAGGCACTGGAAATGACAGTCAGTGCTGCAAATCCTCCTCATTAAAATCTGGACTTGAACTGAAATTGGTAGCGCTTTCCTACTTACTAGTCAGCAACAGCTTGACATAGTCATACTCTCATCTTCATGCCTTACAGTGAAATATCTCACTAGCCATCCTAGGTTTCGCCCTGTCCCTGATACAGTGGAGCATGGGAGGGAATGGCCCTGAGAGTTTTTTTTAATTCATTCATGAGATGTGACCAGCATTTATTGCCCATTCCTAATTTGTCTATGAAAAGAAGGTGGCAACTTGCCATCTTTGAACGACTGCAGTCCTTGAGATGTAGGTATGCCTATAATGCTGTTAGGTAGGGAGTGCCAGGACTTTGGCACACCAACAATACAATTCCAAATCGGGATGGTTATCATTTGGAGGAGAATTTGTAAGCAGTAGTGTTCCCATCTGCTGCCCTTGTCCTCCCAGGCAATTGAAGTCACAAATCCTCAACATTACCTCAGGACTCCATGAAGTCTCATGACATTATGTCAGATTTTCTCAAGGAAACTTCCTGTTAATTACACCCATTAACCCTTCTCATGTGATTGGTTATTACTCCTCCATGTTGAACGCCACTTAGAAGAAACACAAGGTAGCAGAGGCAAAATATGTACTCTGAATGGGATACTTTAGTGTTACCACAAATAACTTGTTGCGTGACTACACACTGAGCTGGACATGTCCTGAAGTCATGCCACACTGGGCCTCTGCAAGGTGGTGAGGGAAGCAACGAAAAGAAAGACCTCCTTTTGAGCTTGTCTACCAGTCACAGATGTGTCCGTCTAGGAATGCATTTGGAATGACCAATGCACAGTCTTCATGGAAACAGAGATTCCGTCGTCAAACTGAGGGCAACCTCTCATTTTGTGCAGCACAACCATCATAAGGTAGCAGCTAAATTGAGTAAACAAGAGGCACTGTTTTCCATCAGCAAAAACACAGTTGGATTCAACCACAGTCTGTCAGCCAATAATCTGGCATAACCTTCACCCTACTATTGCCATCAAGCCAAGAGCACAGGATAGCTTCCAGGAGCTGAACGACACTGTAGGGAATCCCATCTAATCTAAACATGGTACTTGCGTTCTTTTGTGACCTCGTTGTAGAAAATCATGCAATAGAAATAACGGGACCTATGGGAAAATCTGGGTTGGGGTGAACCACCACAAATATTAGTAGAAATCAAAACAAAAATAGTACTTAGTCCAACACTAATGATAGCACAGTCTAAAGTTTCAAATCATATATTTTAATTAAATATTACAATAAATTTAGCATTTTAGAAGTTTGAGTTTGTGGAGTTACAGAAATGTATTAAGACAGGCTGAGGGTCATCATCAGCTTCATCACTACTTTCAGGTGAAGTTCTGGATGAGGGGTTATGACAAAAGAAAATATTTAGTCCAGAAGTGGATGGTTACAGTTCATTGTTTCTTGCGGAGTGACTGAAAAAAGGCATCTAATTTTTGCTGCTTTGCCATCTTTCTTCTTTCATGAAAGAAGCTGTACATAAGGTGCCAGATCAAACTTTATGTCACAAACTGCTATCCGGCTGCATTCTACACCATAGTTATTGACTTCTAAGAGCTGCAACTGCTTCTCAACTTCCCTCCGGATGGAAGACAAAAGAAAAGTGCTGCATCCTGGACTTCATCGTTTTCATCTCGATCTTCAACTTCCCCCGTAGCAACAAGTTGTAGATCAGTTTGCACTTCTTCAAATCCAACTTGCTTTGTTCTTTCATTGCTGGGTACTCCTGTGATGTTTCAATGCCTTTAAAATCATAAAGAAAATCTGGGAGAAGCTTTAGCAAGATTGCATGCAGGCAGTCATTACTTACCTCACCCAGGCCTCCAAGGTGATGTCAATAGGATTCTTAATGTTCAAGTTCTTCCAAAATTCAAAAACACTGTCCTCATTATTCGCCTCAGTAGCTGCAATCAGCTTCCTGAATGTACACCCGAAATAATAAGCTTTAAAAGTTGCTATTGCACCCTGGTCCATGGATTGAATGAGAGAGGTTGTGTTCAGAGGTAGAAATAGCACTTTGATGTTGTCAGAAAGCTCACCAATGGTGGGAGGATGGCTTGGTGCATTGTCCAGAATGAGGAGAATCTTGAAATCCAAATGTTTTCTCCTGCAATAATTTCTAAAAACATCCTCAAAAATATCAACAATAAAGTCAGAAAAGTTTGCCCTGTCATCCAACCTTTTCTGCTTGGCCTGAAGTAAACCTCTAGAGTGGACTTAAGGTAACCGAGGATGGAATCACATAATATCCAATGGGAGTTCATATTTTTCTAAAAAAAAACTTCCCCAATTTACCAATCATGTTACAGCCAAATCACGTTGCTGAAACACGCATTATAGGAAATTGACCTATATATCTAAAAATACGATCTCAACTTGGTACAGCTACAAAACAGCACAAGATGCATGTTAAACAGGAAACCAGCATTTGATTGATAAATCAATCCCACAACCAAAAATAAGATCAAAGCCTTTCAGTTCTGCCACATCTATTCATGAGAACCAGTCTGAGGAAGAAAGTTCCAGAAATATCCCTGTTACCAATGATAGGAGATCCAGGACAAAATACCAAAGACGTTTGTAGTCATCTACAGCTGGATAGCACTATTGTAGCCATCTTTGGAGGTCCCCAGGAACACACATGACAATCTTGAGCTGATTTATTTTTCAGTCCATGTAATATCATGGAAAAGCTGAAGGCTCTGGCTATACCAAAGGCTTTGAACCCTGACAAATTCTAGGCTGTAGTACTGATGAGTTATGACCAGTCTGTCAAAACTAAACAAATCTACTCTTTCAATGACAGCTGTATCAGCAAAATGACAGTTTATAAATTGACATTTACTCAGTAATAGTCTAAGTCATGGCTTAATTTGAGCACAGCTCGGACCACTGCTCTTAACAACATTATAGCAAAAAGACAAAAAGCTGAATTCAGGACCGAAGATAAGAATGATTTTCCTTGACAGCAAAGTAGCATTTCATAAGTGTGTCATCAAGGACCCCAAGCAAAATTGCAATCAATGGGAACAATTCTCCATTGGTTGCAATCCTACCTAGCAGAAAATAAGGTGGTTGTGGCTTTCGAAGCCACTTCATCCATGATCTCTTTCCATTGTACAGTCAGTTGTGGGGATATTTACTGATGATTGCAGTGCTCAGGACCATTCACAACTTCTCAAATACTAAATGCCTGCATGTTCGCAGGACCTAAATAACGTTCAGGCTTGGATTAATAAGCAACATTCATGCTGTGCAAGTGCCAGGCAATGACCATCTCCTCTTGATACTTGATTATATTAATATCGCTGAAACGCCACCATCATCAACCTGGGGTTGCCATTGGGCAGAAGCTGAACTGGATCGGCCATGTAATACTGTGGTTACAAGAGCAGTCCACAGGCTGAATGTTTTGAGGTGAATAACTCACTACCTTTAAATATTGTCCAGGGAACAAACCAAGCATATGGTGGATTACCCTGCATTTACCTGGATGATATTCATCGTCCAACAGCACTCTAGAAGCTCATCACCACATTGGACAAAGCAAACAGTATTGTGTGTGTACCTACGCTATATGGATTGTAAAGATTCAAGAAGGTGACTCACTGCTATCTTTCCAAGGATGAATAGGACTGTGCAAGTAATGCTGGCCTTAGAAGTAACTCTTCCAAACTCAATTAAACAGAAGAAAATCTCACAATGTTGAAGAAGGAAGCCATAGCTATGTCCACTGTATGGACATAGTGAATTTGAAGTTTGTTTCATTCATGAAGTCAAAATTATAAACTATGTTAAATCTAAGAGTCATGGGGTAAATTCCCAAAACAAGATTACGCATTATTTGGCAGTGGATTCTCATTCCTAAATTATAGTTGTCAATAATTCTACACGTGATGTCACATTGATGTTCAAGGAAGTACTTTCCTGTGAGATATTCAGAGTACCACAGAGGATACTTCACACTGGATCTAGCTGCACAGTACCTGATAAGTTTTAGTGCTAAATAATGCCAAAAGTAGGATTCCATTATTTGCTTTTCTTTGGTTGAAAGTAGAGGTTTTCTGAAAGGTAAATAAAAATATGGTGTCAGTTAGCATATGAAAATAATGTGAGACCATCAATCTGAAGAAGAAAAGATTCACATTTGTAACAGTTTTTCCATAGAAACACTATCCTTTTATACCTTTGACACTCTTTTTGCAATTTTTGTTCTTCATACAAGCATCCTTTTAGGCTGGGTCTTTTTTATGAAGTGCATTGTTTCACTGTATAATGTACTGACCTATAAAGGAATTGCTCAATACAGAAATGAGCCCATCTGGACATAAAGCAGCAATTCCTATGCCCCGTAAGGTCAGTACCACCATTTGCAGGGGCCGAGTATTATACTTAATGGTCAGTTAAAAGGAGGGATTGGAGAAGCTAGAGCTGCTCTTGTAAGAAAGAAAAAGGTTAAGGGGAGATTAGATAGGAGCACTCAAAATAATGAGTGATTTGATTTGGCAACTATTTCCTTGGTGAAGGAGATCAGTAACCAGAGTTTAAAATAATTGGCAAAGGCTCTAAATTCAACATATGAGGCTTTAATATGTATTGTTCAGATCTGGAACACTACTGAAAAGTAATCCATAGGAACTTTCCAAGGACAATTGGGCATGTCACTAGAGAATGTTAATACACAGCATTATGGGGAAAAACAACTGGGGTTAGGGGAATAAATTGGGTAACTCTTTCATAGAGCAAGCACGGAGACAACAGACCAAATGCCCCCCCCCCCCCCCAGCTGTAAATTTCAATCATTTTAAATCTTAGCCTTTCCCTTCAAACAGCATTATTATATTCAGTTAGCTGTGAACTTAATCACCTAACTTGTTGTAGTTAAGCCAATTTTCAATCGTCATATAATTACTGCTTATTCTCAAAGCTGCAAGTTGCAGATTACGTTTTCTGTTGTGACTCTATGAATGCAAGTGGTTTTCTGTTTGGTTTCAGGATACAGATGGGAGCGGCAGTTGGTATTTCGAAGCAAATTGACAATGCATACTGCATTTGATCGAAAAGACAATTGTCACCCTGCAGAAATTACTGCATTAGGCCTTTCTAAGTGAGTATTCTTAATAAAGCGAAAGTAAGTTACGCCATTAGTCTGGCGCTCTCTCCAACTTCTGCCAATAGATCGATGGTGAACTTGTAATGGACCAAATAGATATCATATGCAGCAACTATCAATAATTGTGACAGATCAATCAGTTTCTATAAGATGGCTAATATTTTAGGGTTCATAATAAAAGCTAATATCTCTCGTTCCTCATTTTGCTAATTGTTCTTTTGTCATGTAACTTAAATTGGTGTCCCCTCGATCTTGAATCTTTCGGCCATCAGAACGTTTTTTCTCAATCTGCGGCCTAGACTCCTCCATGATTTTAAACACCTCTGTCAAATCTTTTCTCAACCTTCTCTTCTATAACCCCAGCCGCTCCAACATATCCACATTAACAGAAGTCACTTCTCCTGCAGCTATTCTCAAATCACTTTGGTGCCTTGCATAGTATCCTTCCCAAATGTGGTGCCTGGATTTGGGGAAATGACTCCAGTTAAAGCCTGACTTTTATAAAGGCTTTTATAAAGATTCATCAAAACTTCCATGTTTTTTTTTTCTTTGTGCTTCTGTTTATAAAGCCTGGGATCCCATAAGCCACCTTCCTTGCTTTCTCAATATGCATGGGTATTTTCAAGAATTTGTGCTCATATTGCCCTTGTGTCTCTGTTCCTGTACCAGCTTTAGAATTCTAGTTTTATTTCATATTGCCGCCTCTTCTACCTACCAAAATGTGTCACGTTGTCCTCCTTTGAGTTAGTTTAATTTGCCAAATGTCTGCCCAGTAAAGCAGTCTGTCTGTCCTCATCAAGCTCATCATATTCTCACACTTCAGTTCACTTCAGGGTTTTAAATTTGAATTTAAATTAGATTCCCTACAGCCCAGCAAGTCCACACTGGCCCTCTGAAGAGTTAACCCATCCAGACCCATTCCTTTATTATTGTACATTTCCCTCTGACTAATGCACCTAACCTACACATCTCTGAACACTATGAGCAATTTAGCATGGCCAGTTCACCTAACCTGCACATATTTGGGCCGTGGAAGGAAACCAGAGCACCCGGAGGAAACTCACGCAGACAATGGGAGAAGGTGCAAACTCCACACAGACAGTCGCCCTGGGCTGGAATCGAACCTAGGTCCCTGGTTCAGTGAGGCAGCAGTGCTAACCACTGAGCCACTGTGCCACCTGTTTGTGTCATCTGCAGCTTTTGAAATTGTTCCCTGTATACTCACATATAGTTAATATATATCAAGGATTGCAGTGATTGCTTTGGAACTCCAGGGCAATATTATCACCCATTTACCATTACTTTGTTTCTTATCATTCAACCAATCTTATATCCATGCTGTTCTTTTATTCCATGAATTTTCATTTTTCTGGCAAAGATTATTTTGCACTATATCTGAAGTGTATTGTAAGTCCATGTACACTACTTCAGCAGCATTACCCCCATTTATCCTCTCTGTTATTTATATTAAAACTTCAACAAAGTCATGAAGGCACAGTTTAGCTTGAACAAATCGACAGTGTCTTTCCTTATTTGATCCGCACTTGTCCAGGTTTCTGTTAATCTCATCCCACATTATCATTACAACCCAGCTTGTCGTTGCAGAATTTACCCTTGTGTCCTGTTCCATTTAAGAGATTGTTTGAAAGTCTCCACCCCAGTATGGAAGCTATCCAGAAAGAATGCACAGATTGGAGATACAACACTGTGGTCCCAGTTCTCTAGTCAGACCACTGAAAGAACAAGTGGATAAGGAATTTGATAAGCCCAAATTTAAGGGTTCATCCTAATAACACGTTACTGATAAATGTGGTCTCCCTTATAAACAGAACTAACTGAAGCCAATTTTTAAAACATATTCATACCTTTTTAAAGCAGATGTAAAACTAAAATACTGAAACCATCTAACTTGTCGTTGTGGGCACATCAGTATTTGTATTTATTTGCTATCATGCTCATAGCAGTCCCAATAACTGCAGTTTTTGTATTCAAAATTTCTTTCTTTCATTTCTTTTTCATGAACTAAAAGCACCTTAGGTGGGGATTGTGGAGATTACTAAGGAGTAACTTTGTCAAAAAATCATTCATTCCAAGTCTAATTGTGGCCAACCGCATGAACCATGCTTCTTTCTATCAGATTGTTAGGAATGAAGAAGCCTGGGAAACCTGAATGCTAGGTTTTCCTCTCTAAGGCCACAAGTGACATTTTTATTAACACTCGAAATATGATCAGTGCCCCACCTACTATGCATCCCTTGACTTCAGCAGATGATGGCAAGCATTCTTTTTTTTCTAACTGGCCACTTCAGAGACAGCCACAGTGTGGAAGTGGAGTTATTCAGACCCAAAACAGATGTTGCATGTGATTCTTACAATGATCCAACTGCTTTCAGTCATGTTTCTCTCGGTCCAGCCTACACATGATCAGACTTATGAAAGTTAACTTCTCAGTTCAGTTTTAGAATTAATAATCTCAGTACTGCCATGCTCCTGTAAAAGTGAAGTTACCATAGTCCCAGATGATCAAAAGGCTGCTGTCTCATTTTAGAGAGAGAGCTGGTGGTGAGTTTAACCTGAGGATTGCCAGCCCTCAGGCAAGGGACAGTGTGAAGAATGTAGGACCTTCATGCTAACCTCAGTGGGAATTGAAGTTCCACGTTTGGCATCGCAAACCAGTTGTCCAGCCAACTGAGCTAACTGACCCCAAAAATACCTGTATTGTCGATCTGTTAGTATCTTGGCTGAGATTAAATAGCAAATGTTTAAAAGTATTTTTTTCCCATCAGATATAGGATTCCATTTTTAAAAGTTGAAGATCTAATATTACTTGCGTGGCAAATTCTGCTCTGTGCTCAAAGATCCATGAAGCATCTGTCACTTTAATTCTGTGATCATGTTAAATGTCCTGATCCATCCATTAAATAAAAAAGAATAGCTTTATTATCAACTAGAGACCCAACTGAAGCCACATGATCTATCTCTCATTATTGGTTACATCACAATGGGGACAGAGAGCTAATGACAAGTGGAAGAAATAATTTAAAATAGTAAATACATGGAAGATTTTAAGGGAGTTTGTTTTTACTGAATATAAATGTTTTTGTGTAGTAGTTGTGCTCAGTAATGTTATTTTAAATTTCCTCTTGAGAATTACAATGGTAGCTGGGGCAAGTAAATGTGGATAAAGTGACCAAATTAAAGAGCTCCTTCCTAGATCTCAGTTATGCATGAGCAATTACAGTTTAGTGTTGAATGAAATTTTTTTGTATGAATTGAAATACCAATTGTTATTAAGGTCTGTTTAAAATGTTGCCGATTTTCAAAAGAAAACTCATTAAACTGACCAGTGACTCAGTGAATGAAGTCATTTTGGTCTTCCTATTTTGTTTCCTTTCCTGCAGGGATCACAGTAAAATTCTGATAGGTGATGCACGAGGTCGGGTATTTAGCTGGTCAGTGAGTGATCAGCCAGGGAGGACAGCTGCTGACCACTGGATTAAAGATGACGGAGGGGATTGCTGTTCAGGATGTTCAGTGCGCTTCTCTCTAACTGAGAGACGGCATCACTGCAGAAACTGTGGGCAACTCTTCTGTCAAAAGTAAGAACAGTTGATTATTGCCAAAATTTGGGATATGTGTTCCATAATATTCAGTTTACTCAAATCAGATGAAGTAGAGCTGCAGTGAGCTTTAATATGTGTTATTTTACCAGAACTAACACTTCAAGATTAGGTCTTGATTTCAATGGCTGAATGACAATTCAGTAATGCTATATTAAAGACTTCTGATGATTCTGTTGAATAGCAAAATAAAGCATTTTCTAGTTAATGTATGACATAATAAAGTTGTATAAAATATCTAGGGTTATTAAATATATTATTAGATTTACAACAATTTTCCGACTAAAGGGGTGTTGTTTTTCTGTAAACTGCACCCAGAAGAAGTGCACAGTTTTAGAGATGAACGTTCAATGGAACATTGTCCCTAATTGTGTCAGTCCCACAGTTCCTTGTGTCTACCTGATGGACAGTACTCTGTCTGTTTCTGGAGTTCATGAGGCGGCAAAAGTAGTTTCTTGTTTCGAGCTTTCCTTTCCATCATTGGACATACCAATGGAGGAGTATCTGTAGAAACTTGTTACAAAGGTTTTTGTAGGTCAGATGCCGTTCTGATATTCTGGTCAGCTCAGTGACTGAAGACGAATTGTCAGGAAGCATCTTAAATATGATTGCCCCTTCCTCTCCCCCACCCCCACCCCAGCTCCTCCAGTGATTTTCTAGCACTAGCACTATTATGAGGTGAATTGATTCCTTCTGTACAAACGTTTATATGGCTCTTTATTCAGTGTCATTGTGTGTGACATTCTCTCCATCCTGCTTCTGTATTCTCTTGTAACAAGGCATAACTTGGTGTTTTACTGATTAACTTCTTGGAATATTCTCTTACTATTTGATCCTATTTTAGCTTTTAAGGTCATGATTTGATTTGTATATCAAGCCAAGGCATTTTTAAAAACGATTAGAAAAACGACTTGAGGTGGTTACATATGGAGCAAAACTGTTAAAGACCCTTAATTTGTTCTGTTCTATGAATGTGTGTTCATTTCATGTATGAGAATTGACTAATGTTCAAAATGTACAAAAAGCTTCTTTCGTTGTTACCTTAATGTTGCAGTTAGGAAAAGAGATGTTTGACAAGTAGCTGTTATGAAAGCAATATTGAATCTTCTGGTCTCCAGTTTGCTAAGTAGTGTAATATCAATTTGGATCTATCTTTGCTCTTCATGCCCATGAAGAGGATATCTGATTTTATTTTTACAACTTTTGATACTACAGTTTTACTGGTTGCAACAGTTACAGATTCTACTTTTATTTTATTTCAGATGTAGTCGATTTCAGTCTGAAATCAGGCGCTTGAAAATCTCCTCACCAGTCCGTGTCTGTCAGAATTGTTACTACAACCTGCAGCAAGAGAAGGGAGCTGAAGAAAGCTCCAGGAACTAATAGGTCATTGATTTATCAGTGACCAAACAAGCAGAATCCTTGTTACTCCCAGCTATTTCAAATGATTTTATGCAAAAGGAAACAATGTGGGGAGTTTAAAAAAAAGAGTTTACATAGATTTCTTTGTACTGTGTTGAAGCACTGTAATATACTGACTGGAAAGGGATCATTGCCTTGCAGTTAATGTACCCATCTCTCTACCTAACTCATGGATGGTTTGAATGTTCTGAAATGTGCTGAGATTATGGTTTTAGAAGTTCTGGACTTAAACCATCTTTCAAACATCTTGATGATGTCACCCATATTCATGAAAATAGTGGCTTGTAAGATTTTAAATGTAAATCTGCCACTTTCACAAAAACCCTATTGTTTATAGTGTAAATAGTTGTAGTGGCCTTTTTAACAAGAGGAACTTCTGAATTGCCTGTTAAAAGATGTCCTATTATAACCACTAATTGTGTGATTTAAGAAATCAATAGTTGTGTCCAGCATCATTCAGTAACTATTTTAGGAGTCAATGAAAATGTGCAAATGCTAATTATTATCAATTGCATTTATACCTTGCATTGTTTTTTTTTCCATTTTAATTATTGTTTGATGCAAACAATAATGAATTTGTGAGTTTGTTTACTCCATTACAGAAGCTTCATGGTATTGAAGAAAGAGGGGCATGCAGCAGTTTCAAACCAGCCATGTCATTGTACTGATTTATTTTCAGAGTAACAGCTTCCTCGGTGTTCATACTTTATTGAAAATATTAAAATATGTCTGGGGATAATCATGCTATAACATCAGTATCTGTGTTTTAACAAACAATTATTCAACCCTATCCTTTTTATGAGCAATAGGAGACTAGCAATGCTTGAAATGCTGTCAGCATTGCACTGCCACAGTGCAAGACTTTGATTTTGCCTGTGTGCTTTTGAAGTGGGCTGAGGGGAAAAGAGGGGTGGATGGGGAGACAAAAAAATAAATCTAGTGACTTCCTTGCCGTTACATTCTGTTTCAGCACGCTCAGTACACTGCAATTAGGGTCACAATAAAACGGAAATATATCTAAAGTTTGACTCTTGTAATTTGAGTAAATGCATTTTCTACTTTATCCAAGCTGTTTACGAAATGTTGATGTATTCTAGACCAGCAAGTATAAAAGCAGTATTTTCTCTGTGCATCTATATATATGACATATTAAGTCACAATGCAGTCATGCAGCATCATTTAAAACAGTAAGTTATATCCTGTGTCATATGATGGTAAAGCAAGATGACATGTCAGAATCTTCACTGCAGCGTGTAAAACATGCTTTTACTTCCAAACGTTTTCTCCATTTATTAACATTACAGGATAGTTTGTTAGCAACAATTTCATGATTTTACTTACCTAGCTGCCCTTTAATAGCCATGTAGTGAATTTATTTCACAAAATGGTTTCCACATGTTTCATTGGTTGACATACTATAAATGTTGTATTGTACCAGTCAGTTCAGTGTTTATGGACTACGGACAGCTGGCGTGATGCTCCTGGTAACTTCTTATATTTAAAAAAAATGTAAACAAGTTTGAAAAGGAAAATACAAGTCAGTTTTATTTACAGAATTCCTTTATAATGGACCTCAGTATTTTATATTAGCCTTCAACAAATATTGCTGTTAAATAACAGCCAATGTCTGTAAGCACATTGACTGGGACAAAGAAGCAACTACTGGTAGTTGTTAATGTGTTACATATAGTGAGGGTTTCTGGGAATCAGACTAGATTGTAGATTCATTGGCTGTTAAAGGCCACTTGCCCTATTGCAGTGGTACTGTGGGCAGTAAACGTTTCTTTTCACGTTAAATGCTGCTACCAATGCAAGGATCGCCACTTAGGAGGGTAAACGATCCTCATGTTTATTTAAGATGATTTTTGTGTTTAAAATTGTGTTGGGCATATCAACACGTACTATATCATAATCTGTAGAAAGCACTCGGAGCAATCCTTTTGTCCCAACTATACGCTTTGTGCATAACAAACATTTTCATCTTCCCACTCCCTTTGTGTAAACGCATTATTCATGTGTACTTATCTGTATAATGTATTCTGCAATTTGTACCATCATGCTTACAACTGTAGAATCCGCTGCTAAAGGGCAACACTTGTCTACATTGATACTAAAAGTTACAACAATGATTTTGCACCTTCCTATTGTGTATAAAACTGGTAGGAACCATTTTATCATATACATTTTCTCAATCATTTTAAAGACAGCGTTTCTTTACAGTAAATGAACTGTATAATATTTATGCAATTATACTGGTTTTGAAGTATTTTTAATTTCAGCAAGTTTTGTTACTTGTTGCATGATTAACACTGCTGACTTTTTGTGTCAGTAAAATGTATATTGTTTTCCACTTCTTTTTGTTTAATATATTAATCAATTACTTGTACCCCTCCCTCCCCAGGTGACCATTATCTGTACAGTAATGAATCTGAAATGAAGAAAACTAGCTGAACTGGAGTGGGATTTTTGTACTATATATGAGAACTGAAATCCTTGTTTTGGTGGTTCCTGTGCTAGACTGATGCATTATATTAGTGTGTAAACTGTGGTATCTGAATGTTCATTGTATATTTGTCTTTAATGCAAAAGAGCTACAGTCACACAAATACATATGTAACTAATGCAATAGAGACAAGTCCTGGTACTAAACTTTTTCATTTAAATAAATACCTGCTATTTACCACCAAAGTCTTGTTTACTACTCTTGAAAAGGCAGTAGTTTATTAATTGATCAACTATTTTTGCTGTCCTGAATGAGATCCATTGTGATAACATTTTTATCTATGTGGTACAAATGCTTAAAGTTCTCATTTGTTTCATTGTTACTCAGCATTCTTAAGGCTGAGGAGACAGTGAGGTCTGCAGTTGCTGGAGATCAGAGTTGAGAGTGTGTTGCTGCAAAAGCACAGCAGGTCAGGCAGCATCCGAGGAGCAGGAAAATCAGCGTTTCTTGCCGGAGCCCTTTATCAGGAAGGGCTCCAGCCCAAAACATCGATTTTCCTGCTCCTCGGATGCTGCCTGACCTGCTGTGCTTTTCCAGCAACACACACTCCATTCTTAAGGCTATGTACAATGCTATAGCTGGAAGGATGTCAGTAGAAGTTTATGTTGGATCTTCAAATCATGTTTTCTTTTAATTGTGTGTTGGCCATGGCTCAAAGTTCAGCATAGCATTGGCTCAGGTATTCTGATACGGATCCTGATAGAATTTCAAATTATCTTTAATAACCTTTATTTAACTCCTGCAACAAGGAAGATCTTCTTTGAAATCATGTCCCCTTTTTTGCAGCAGCCATTTGCTGTGTTCTATCATTTAAATGTCCAGCAGCACAGCCACTGACAGCTGCTGTGTCAGGGTAGGGTGCCTGGTAAGTTAATGAATGTCTAAGTGGGGTTAAGTCAAGGACTGTGTTGTGTAGAGGTTTGAGGATTGTGGTTAATGCTCATTAGTCTTGCAGGGCCAGATTTGGTATAGAGACAGGATGTAAAATATCATGTTGGAGAGAATTCAGTCAAGAATTCACTTTAATAATTAACCAGCATTTCTTTTGCGTTGGAATCCTCCCAAGGTTCCAATTTTAAGAGGCTTTTTTGGAGAGTTTTGAAGGAATTGCCAATCTAAGTGCCAGTCTTGATAAGTTCTACTCCACTGGAGATTCCATGTGGTCTGAATGTGCATTCCAGATATATGATGGTTCAACTGTTGGGAAATTTCAGTCACTAGACATCTATCAATAGACGATTCTGACAGTAAACGGCAAGAGCCACCTAAAAGCCCATGTGTGTCAATTAGTATTTATATGTTTTTTAAATGTATTTGAGCTCCTGTCACACAGATACATATGTAACTGTGATACAAACAAGTCCTGACCTATTGGTTTCTTTAAGCATAGATTTTTTTCTCTCTTTCATTGGTTGGGTATCGTACTATTTATACATTTGTTCACACTTGATTGCCAATTTCCTGTAATACTTGTTACCTTTAATCCAATATACTGAATTTTAACTTGTGAAATTTTCATTTTGGCACATCTGCCACTACATTTCTAGAAGGTTAATAGAACTGCATTAATGGAGTGGCTGCTTACTGCCACTATTGTTCCCTTACTGCCCCACCATGAGCTCAACTTATCTCCTCCCTGCCCTCTCAACTCCAGTGGTCAGCTCAACACTCCACTTGGCTCTGTAAGAACGACAAAAACATTTGAAACTAGACAAACCCTTTAAAAGGATGTTTTTTGAAAATTTGACATAATATTTGGAGAGTATCAGCAGGAGTAATGGCATCTGGGTAATGAGAAAAACCAGTCACCAGAGGATGAAGGTAAAGAGAGTGAAGCAGACATGTTTAGTCCATCACTAATAGAAATTAAACTGAAAGAGCAGTCTTGATCAGTCTAACTGAATCAGATAAAGAGCATTTACAAGAAGTCTGGTTTCTGAATAAACAGGGCAAGCAGCAGTCATTTTAACCAAAACAAAAACAGAAATTACTAGTGAAATGCAGGTGGTCTGGCAGCATCTGTGAGAAGAAAGACAATTTAATGTTTCAAATTCAGTGTATTCTTCAGAAGAGTCACTAGATCTGAAACGTTAACTCTGTTTTTGTTTCAGATCTCTAGCATGCAGTTGTTTTATTTTCGTCATAGAGATGAACAGCACAGAAACAAACCCTTCCGTCCAACTCATCCATGCCAACCAGATATCCCAATCCAATCTAGTCCCACCTACCAGCACTCTGCTCAAAACCCTCCAAACCCTTCCTATTCGTATAGCCATCCAGATGCCTTTTAAATGTTGCAATTGTACCAGCCTCCACCACTTCCTCTGGCAGCTCATTCCATAACTAGTACCACCCTCTGTGTGAAAAAGTTGCCCCTTCGGTCCCTTGTTTATCTTTCCCCTCTCACCCTAATCCTATGCCCTCTAGGTCTGGACTCCCCCCCCCCCCCCCCCCCCCCCCCCGGAAAAAGACTTTGTCCATTTATCCTATCCATGCCCCTCATGATTTTATAACCTCTACAAGGTCACCCCTCAACCTCCGATGCTCCAGGGAAAACAGCTCTAGCCTACTCAACCTATCCCTACAGCTCAAATCCTCCAACCCTGGCAACATCCTTGTAACTTATTTTTCGAAGCCTTTCAAGTTTCATAACATCCTTCCGATAGGAAGGAGACCAGAATTTCACGCAATATTCCAAAAGTGGCCTAACCGATGCACTGTACAGCCGCAACATGACGTCCCAAATCCTGTACACCATACTCTGACCAATAAAGGAAAGCCTATCAAATGCCTTCACTATCCTAGCTACCCGCGACTCCACTTTCAAGGAGCGATGAACCTGCACTCCAAGGTCTCTGTTCAGCAACACTCCCTAGGATCTTACCATTAAGTGCATCAGTCCTGATAGGATTTGCTTTCCCAAAATGCAACACCTCACATTTATCTAAATTAAACTCCATCTGCCACTCCTCAGTGCATTAGCCCATCTGATCAAGATCCTGTTGTAATCTGAAGTAACCTTCGTTGTCCAGTACATCTCCAATTTTGGTGTAATCTGCAGACTTACTAACTATACCTCTTATGCTCACATCCAAATCATTTATATAAATGATGAAAAGTAGAGGACCCAGCACTGATCCTTGTGGCACTCCAGTGGTCACAGGCCTCCAGTCTGAAAAACAACCCTCCACCAACATCCTCTGTCTTCTACCTTTTGAGTCAATTCTGTATCCAAATGGCTAGTTAAAAAGAACAAATAAAATTTACAGCCCAGGAATAGGCCCTTTGGCCCTCCAAGCCTGTGCCAATCCAAGTCCACTGTCTATACCTATCACCTAATTCCTAAGGATCTGTATCCCTCTGCTCTCCACCTCCTCATGCATCTGTCCAGATGCAGTTAAATGAATCTACTGCGCCTGCCTCTACTACCTCTGTAGCAACGCGTTCCAGGCACCTATTACCCTCTATGTAAGTACTTTCCGTGTGTATCCCCCTTAAACTTTTCACCTCTCACCTTGAATGCGTGACCTCTCATTATTGAATCCCTCATCCTGGAAAAAAAACTTATCTCTATCCACCCTGTCTAGACCCTTCATGACTTTGTAGACCTCAGTCAGGTCCCAACAATCCTAAGCTACTCCACATCTATTCAAAGCTAGCACCTTCTATACCAGGCAACTTCCTGAAGAAGGGCTTGTGCCGAAATGTCGAATCTCCTGTTCCTTGGATGCTGCCTGACCTGCTGCGCTTTTCCAGCAACACATTTTCAGCTCTGATCTCCAGCATCTGCAGACCTCACTTTCTCCCCAACTTCCTCATAAACCTTCTTTGCACCCTCTCCAAAGTGTCCACGTCCTTTTGATAATGTGGTGACCAGAACTGTAGTTCAGCCGCATTTAGATTACTGTATAAAGTCTTGTACAATTCTAACATGACTTGCCAGCTCTTGTACTCAATATACTCAATACGCTTTTCCAGCAACACATTTTCAGCTCTGATCTTCAGCATCTGCAGTCCTCACTTTCTCCTTATACTCAATAGGCAAGCATACCATGTGTCGCCTATCTATATTCCCCTGTATATCTTTGACAGTCCCTATGCTTTCTGCTACTCCACTTTTCTCCATTTTGGGAAACTCCCTTCAACTACTTCTGTCTCCTGTTTTTATCTACTTAGCTAGAACACCTGTACCCCATGTGACTTCACTTTCTCCATTAGTTTGCCATGGGGAAGTTCTCCCTGTATTCCATGAGATCTACCCTTGCTAACCAGTCTCCCATGGAGAACCTTGTCTAACGGCTTACTGACATCCATATAGATCACGTCTAACACTCTGCCCTCATCAATCCTCTCTTACTACTTCAAAAATTTCAATCAAGTTTGTGAGACATGATTTCTCATGCACAAAAAGCCATGTTGACTATCCCTAATCAGTCCTTTGGCTTTCCAAATACATGTACATCCTGTCCCTCAGGATTCCCTCCAACAGCTTGCCCACCACCGAGGTCAAGCTCACTGGTCTATAGTTCCCTGGCTTTCCAGGGAGTGGAATGGGATGATGGGTTAGCTCAGTGGGCTAATGTAGAGTGATACCAACAGCGCAAGTTCAGTTGCACACAATATGAGGGTATAGTAAAAGATTCGCCTTCTCAGCCCCTAGTAAGAGTGTCATTTTACCTTCTATATATTTTGTAGCTCAGGGCCTCGTGGGTGAACTGTTGCCTTCTGTATATTTAGACAACACGTTCGGACCTTGTACAGATGTTTTTCTAACACAAAAGCAGAATAAAGAAATAGATTATGTAATTCAGTGTGAGGTAGTATGTTTCGGAGAAAATAAAATTAGCACTGGATTTTGTTTCAACAGGAAGATTGAAAATTATGGAAGGGGAGATCGATCCGGAAGTTAAAAATATGCAATTCCCTTAAAGGCTTCATCTAATGACACTTTGTCTTTAAAACATATGTCGCAGTAGTGTTTTAGTGACATGGAGTACGCATACTTAAAGAAATAATAAATATATACACGTAATAATTTGACTAGACTTAGCATACTGTAGTACTAATCCACCTCCCCCTACAAAGGGTCCTGAATCAATAGTGTAACATCGATCAACAGTTTGAGGATATACCCAGCTGAGGACTTGAGTTCAGAGGAGAACTGGGGCAGCCCCGATCTCAAACAGAGGAGAGGAAGAAGAAACTAACCAGAGCAAATCCAACACCATACAGGACAACAGGAAAAATCAACACTCATGGTCCGCAGCAGAGCCCAGTTACGGAGGAGAACAAGACAAGCCCGCGTTCGATTCTAGGGATGAGCTCCAGACCCTGTGTCCCAGCTCGGTTGATGAGGATACGTGGAGGTGGGCTTTGGGGCTGACAGAGCAGGATATTCCCATGGAAGGGAAGCAGGATAGGACTTTGGTATTAGCGAGTTTTGTTTTCTTCTCACTCACCCATCAGTTAGTAACTACTCACTGATTTTTAAACCCACTGTATCAGGTCTGGGATGCAAGGGTTCAAGTTAACTGTCAGACAAGTCTCTGACATCCAATTGGAATCTATAATTGTCAGGTTGATAACAAGCAAAATGAACATTTCAATGAAATTAGAGTTTTCTTTGCCGTTGAAGTGTCTGCCTCCTGTGTTTTTCATCACGCTACATAAGCAAACAGTCAGAACCCGGGAGCTGGTGAGAAGGAAATAAGGCAGCACTCCTTAAACTAGGGAGCATACAGCACTGGAGTTCCACAGTAATGTGAATGGTTTTGAGAAACTGGGACCAGGTCTGCAGAAGCTGCCTCCTACCCTTGACCCAAACTTGAGAATGTCATCCGACCAGCAACCTACAACATCACAATAACCAGAAGTCGGGCAATTTGCTGCATCGTCCACAGAATAGCGGTGTCACATACCGGGCAGAACTTCCAGCATCAGAATTACTGACGGTCGAATGGAAATGATGTCCTTTTGGTAGTGATGTATGGTTGGCCTATGGCAGAGGTATCAAGAAGTTACAACATAGAGGAGATTTAACCTATCTTGTCATACCATGGGAGAGAACATTATGATTATAATGTAGTAGATTCAGGACATTTTATATTAGCATACTCTGTTCAAAATAACTATCATTTAAATGTAGTCTAGTGTTCGAAGATGCAGTACGATGAAGGTCATATTATCTATTTTCTATTTTCATTGATTTTTTCACTTAGTTTTCACTACTTAAAAAATACCTTGAACATCAACACTAAAATTTTTAAATCAGTTTTTTTGTTAAAGTTCTCTGCATAATTGAAGTGTTTTCAACACTAATGGACTTAAATGAGCAGATAAGTAGTGCTAAAAATATATCGGATAAAACATTAATCTGTCATCCTTATCCTGGATACGACTGATGTAAACTGAGGTTCGGCCAATCCCTGGAGAGAGAATTCAGTTCGAGCTGATTATTGCTGCCTTCAATAACTTGCGATCATCGCTGACGGGACAGTCCTCAAGTTAAACATTGCTGTTGCAAAATAAAACCATAGAAACTTGCAGCATGGGACATTTGGTCTAGCGTACCCATATGCTGGTTCCTTCAACGAACGGGATGTTTCTTGTACCACCTTTCTGGCCGCAACAATTTACTGAATCAGTGAGAATCTTGTTTCTGAGCAGTTTTGTTTCCCATTTGAACTGGTTGATGACAAATATTTTAAGTTGGTCAACCATACAACTTCTGTAACAGCTGAGGTTACTATGAGGGACTTCCCTTCTCACCATTGCCCTTTGCCAGAGGTTTGGAGACCCTGAGGTAAAACCCACCACCAATTGTCTCACTGTCATGAGAACAGCCCTAACCTCCTCTGGGACGACAGCGACTTTACCAAACATTTGAAAACTTTTTTGACCTAAACTACACAAAAAAAAACATAAAAGTCAAACAGCTTAGAGATATTCTTCAAGTGAGAAAAGAGCAGCCCAAGCTTGCTACTCATGACAGGTTAGGCAGGCGGGTGGGCCAGGTGTTCTGAATGGCTCTTATTTCTAGAGGTGAAGATATACTTGATTATAAAAGAAATGAACACGTAACCTTTGGATCGGATTGCGTTCAACTGTTTACACCATGTACTCATTGAAATGCCAAAGTACACAGCTGTCCTGCAAAGTCAATTCCTAAGGCTGTGCTGCAGTTACCATTTTAAAACTGGTTATGGGATCAGACTATTGCTGGCAAGACCAGCATTTACTGTTCATCCTCAATTATTCTGGAGAATGTGGATGGTCTTGAATTGCTCTAGATACATCTGGAGTGTTATTAGGCAGTTCACCTGATAAAATTCATTTCACCATCTACCTAAAGTCTCATTCAAAAGATGCAAAAAGCTAAGATGCCTTGAGCATCTCGTAAGGGCCTAATAAATGATCCATTCCTGGTTATTTGGAATCACAAGTTGCTCCAATATTCAGTGTGATCACATCTGACCTACTGCATCAACTCCACTGCCCTGGCTGCTTTCCATTTTCCTCAATTTGTTGAAGTAATTAAAATTCTGCCCAACTCAAACACTTCTTTTGGGATTTAACTTTTGCCACTAGACATTTTTGGATGCCACAATTTTCTATTGTTATCACTTTTCCTTTCATTGTTGCTGCCCATCTATCCCTTATTTTTATTTATAATTGTTTTTCCACTACTCTCTCATGCAAGTCCCTGCACATCATTAATTAGAAGTTTTTCTGGTGCTTTCTATTCTATTACATGTTCCTCATATTTACTGCTGCCTGCCTCTTTTTTTCATTCCATATCATGCTGCTGTGTGCTGTCCTAGCAGAGATCTCGGGAAAACTTTGAGCTCAAAACTTCTGGCAGCAAAATAAATATCCTATACTGGTGCTGGTATCATATTTTACACTAGTAAAAAGATGATCAGGACTTAGGTGATTTATTTTCTGTTTGTATCAAAGGATATGAGAATAAGGCAGGCTCATGGGACTGGAAGCACTCTCGATGTGCAAGGTAAACTTAAATGCTGATTACAAGAGTAGGCTACTTGGCCTTTTGAGTCTGCACTGCCATTCCTGTGCAACCTTTTCATCCCCTTGGTAATCATAAATCTCTAACTCTGCTTTAAAAAACATTTAAAGGTTCCGCACCCACGGCTTTATGAAGGGAACTCCAAAGACTCTCAGAAATAATGTTTAATGGGCACTGCACTTAAAAACACATTTTAAAATGATGACCTCTTGTTCTATATTTTCCAAGAGGAACATCCTTTCAACATCCACCCAGTCAAGTTTCCTCAGGATCTTAATGTTTTAATTAAGTCACCTGATTCTTCTAAATGCCTCAAGATACAGGCCTAGCCGGTCTAGTCTTTACTCCTGTCAATACGCTCATTCCAGGCATTAGTCTAGTAAGCCTTTTCTGAACTGCTTCCAATGTGTTAATATCCTCCAACTATGATGACTGAAATAACACATTAAGTCCAATGTTCCAGTAATATTGGAATTAGTTTTTATGGTGTCCATAAAAAAACAAATAAAGGAAGAAAGGTATTGCATTCAGTCTTAGGCGCATTAATACAAATCCCTGTTGTATGTATTATACTGCAGCTTTGTTACACATTGCTGTACTTCATTTCACAACTCTTATCAGTGGTAGGATGGACTTTTACCTTTTACTGTGAATTGCCTGTAAAACAATTTCATTTTTTATTGTTATTTGGAAAGGGGTGGGGAATGGGCAAGACCTACATGGTAAATGAGTAGCAGCAGGGATAGGGGCTGGAGTTGAGTCTTGAGATTAGATACTAACAACCACGTTTCAATGCGATCAATCATTCATCGCCTGCAGATTCACTGCTGCGTATATGTACTTCAAGTTTGCCTTTTGAAGGAAACTTTTTTTAAAAAAAAATTTTACTATTGAGTATGCATTAGAGCCATGATTTACAGGAACACTGTCTTTCCTTTGAGGAGGTTTTGAATTGCTGAAAATAGGCAACTGACTACCAAAGAAGAGACTGTGATGTTGAGATGATGTACTGGGATAGCTGGGTCCCATATGTTAAGGGGCTTGTGTGTAGAGAACTTATACAAATTGGAAATCAGATTGATTGATTGAAACCAACATTAGAAGTCATGAGGTTTGGCATTATACTAGGGCATATCAGAAATAGCAATTCTCACACAAAAATATAGTTGCTTAAACCCCAAACAAAATGAAATCAAAATGATACAAGCCACAATTCAGACATCTGCTTGGTCCCTAGTTACATTCAGTTGGTATAACGCTCATTGAAGGGACCATTACTTTTCCAATGCTTAAACAGAAAACATATGATAATTACAATGACTTTCATTTGAGAGGCATCGAAGTCAGAACTAAAATTGAAGAGAATAATTTGTTAAACATATGTATAACTTTAGTTTTACTATACTGTACAAAAGGAATGGACAGAAACTGAAGAAAGCAAAGAAAAATTAAATGGGTGACAACAGAAATGAGGGCATAAACCTAAAAAGACTGCAAGGACGGAGACCAAAAGAATACTCAATCAAAAATGTTAAAAGTGTCTTTCTGTAAGCTGGGGGGAGGGGGGGGGGGGGGGGGGGGGGGGGAAGGATGGTGCTAGGATTACATTTAAAAAGAACTTATTTTTAAAAAGAGAATATATAAAGATACATACAGGAAAGCAAGGTTTACCAAACTGCACAACACACAACTGTAATAGACCTGCTGAGACGGCTGAGTGAGGGACATGGGTTTTAAAGGGTGCAACAGTCTTTTGCAAATTTTATACTAGGGATTAGTACAGTTCTCTTTGGTAAATTAAGATTTCAATAATATAGTTGCCAGACAAAATTTACATTTAGCAGGAATAGTGAAAAAGTTGCTATATGTATGGTGCAGGGTTTACATTTTGAAAAGGTTAATCAACTATTACAATACTTGAATAGTCTTTTTGATGTTAATAGCTCCCTTCATAATCCTCAACACTCACTTGTAAGCTACAGGCACCAATGTGAATGATTGGAATCTTACTATCAACAAATGAGCCAACAAATTATCTTGGCTTTTTATTGATGTCTTAACATAGAATTACATCAGCTTCCATTTCGAATTGCATGCAAATACTAATGAATGATCTCAAACCAAAATATTAATATATATTTTCTATTTTCAAGTGGTATATACTTCAGTAATTCCTATTTTTATGAATTCCATTTGACGACTTTCCGGTATCTCTCAAAAATCTCATTGTTAACCAGTTTCATTGAAGAAACATTGAAGCCACCTTCTACAAAATACATCAAACTACAGTTTGTGCATGTTTCAGGATGATCAAAAATAGATTTTCATTTGCTAGTGTCCTCACAAGGTCATTTTTAAAAAATTAAAGATCCAATTCTCCAGAAGAAAAGAAGTGTTTGCATAGCCATTTAATTCCAGAAATGGACAAACTCCCATAGACCTTTGCAAGGCTCCAGGTTTGAAAGAGAAAACTTTTTATTTTAAGAAAGTGTAGTACAAACTAACATAGGAACAAACTAACAAAAAAAAAAATCAGTGAAAGTTCTTCATTTCATTAAAACTGCAAAATAACTACAACTGAAGGAAGTTGTCATGCCTGAAACTTCAACCATTTCTTTCCACTAGGTGCTGTCTGACCAGCTGAGTACTTGCAGCACTTTGTTAAATTTCAGATGTCTAACAACTGCAGTGTTTCACTTCTAGGATGTTGTATGCTATACTTCTCCTGGATACAGAAGATGAAGGGGGTGGGCTAATTACAGTGTTAAGGTGATCAAAGAAATTGATACAGTTGGAAATCTTTATACTGGTGGGCTAGTTCAGATAAGTAGGTATAACCTTCAAATTAAAGCTAAGCCAGGCAGGGGAGAGGTAAGAAAATATTTCTTCAAACAATGAGTAGTGAAAGTCTAAAATTCTTTTCCTGTCGATGCTAGATCTTTGTCAGGCGTGCAAATGCAGAGTTATTAAACTAGGGTGACTGCAGACATAAATCAGCCATGATCTAATGGAATGATGGAAAGTAGTTCAAGGGGTTTACTCGTTTTCTTCTGAAAAGTGTAACTGCTGTCAGCTGAACCATCCTGACATAAACGCTCGCCACACTTGTCAGATCATCCTCATAATGCAAACTCGTTACCCTGATTTAAAAGATCTAAAATTTGCAAAGAAATTTTAAATCATTTTAGACAATTGCTTATGCTGCTCATACACAAATAACATTCTCTACTTTAAAAAAATCAAGAACTAAAAATATGCAATTTGCAGTAATGCAATTGAGCCTTATCACAAGCATGTCATGAGGTTCCAGGTAAATGCCTTCTGAATAACAGCAATTTATTGTTCTTTTTGCAGCAGTACGTCACCTTATTCTGGTGAATTTCGGATTTAAAACCTGTATAATGAAAACATGTGTCACAAAGAAACAAACAATTGAAAAATTCTACAATGATAATAAAACTTATAAAACTATGAAAGGGAACTTCCAAAAACGACTGAACCACCAGAGAGTTTCCTTCATAATTCTCACAGGATTATTGAGGATTTAACTGAAATCCATTTTGCAATAAAAATTTTGAATAGTTTAGAAAACAACCCACATGGATCACTGAAAGGTGTACTATCTTGCTGGAGTATTATAAACTAAAACACTCAATCATGGTCCAACTACACACTTCACAGACTATTCTATAAAATATTTAAGTACAATGAGCAAAGAAAAATGCTTGGTTTCCTAAAGGCACACTACTTCAGTAGTTCACTACATGTTGATCCATAGTTTCATGCGACCAATGAGGAGTTGCAGGTCAGCAAATCAAAGCTATAATGCTTTAGCCCTTCCTGCAGCCATAAGCCTCAGTGTTATGAACATTGCTTCTCTTCAAGAAATGTTGGCTCAAGGAATCATTCCTTATTTTGTGCATTCCAGTTTCAACTTGCAAATATTCCCTGCACCTATAGTTGGCAAATTTTATGCGCTATATTAAAATTAAAAATCCCTCAACTTTACAGCACAATTCAAACTTAAATTGTTTTTCTATTTAAATACATTCAAGTTCATAAATGATTACAAAGAGTTCTTGTGTCTCTCTTTTTATATATATATATATATGTCTATGTATATGTATATACTTACAGATTATGTACACTCAGTGCTGTGCCATCTGCCACAAGGTTAATCCTCATGGATCATTGGCTTTAATCAGCCCACTTTGTTGCAAATGCTCAGGTCACATTTTTTGTTAAATAAATGCATCATAAGTATCATTCCAAATCACAAATTGCAGATCAATGTTCTCTCATTGTGCAGAACTGACTAGAGGGTTGACCAGTATTGTACTTTACAGCTTTTAAAACTACACACTAAAATTACCCAGTATTAATAGCATTGTTACAATATAAATTCTGATGCAGTTACATTAACAGACCCCCACGTATCTACAATATTTTTTCATGAGAGCTCATGCTCAAAAACATGTGAAAACATAAAAATCTTGATATTATTACAGTACAGATACAGAAATTAGTATCAATCTCTGCACAATAAATTCAAGTTTAACCCCAACTATCAAAACCAAAAGGACTAAAAATCATTTTAACATTGAAGTCTTTAGTTTAGATCCAAGATATTAAAATTAATTACAGATTTTTCATTGAGATTATATTACTGGGTATGTTTCATACTAAAGACTGTTGATCATATGACTCTGTACCTGCATTTCTATTGACAGCATAAAGCATTACAGAGTATAAGCTAGTCTCAGTCACAGAAACACCTTAAATAGTGTATTTCAGAAATTCCAAATAACTCTTGACTTAGATTCATGCAGTTTTCAGCATTTTAATGAAGAACAAGAGAAACCGAAATGCTACTGTTCATTTATTGCTGGCTGAAGTGCTCCTTTCTCTGTTAAATAGGATTTCAGAATGTTGTAAATATGTAACTGCTGTTCTGGTTGAAGTACTAACAGCTGCTGCAAGACTTTGCTTGGATTTGGTCCTCTGCAAAAGACCAGAATGAAACAGAAGAACATTAGCCACAGATACTACTATCTTTATAACTGCATTACAATTTAGCATTCAAAACCTTATTGGGAATATTCAGGACAGAGAAAGACAGGAGAATGAAGGATTGTGATGTATTTCCGTCATGTCTCTTTCTTCTTCTGCATGGTGCTACAGGAAGTTGAAATATCGTTGGCATTCATACAACTATCTTTTTTTCTCCCCCTACCAGGTTTCAGAAATGAATGTGGGCTCAAGAATTCTTGAATTTTTAGAAATATTGTGCTCTCTTCTTTCTGCATCAGAAAGTAAGATGTTTTGCTGTGTGTAAAATTAGTCTACTAATCAACCTTTAAAAATAAACTTATGCATGAGTTCTCTCCAAAGGAGTATCCTGACTATGCATAAGAAATGCACTAAGAACATATCTACTCAGAATTCCACACAATCGTGCAATCATGATGGAACTGAAGCAGAGACAGCTGATTATTTAAATGGCCTATCACTGCAAATATGCATGCACAAAGCCAAAAATATAAAATCTTCCCTGTAAAAGTCAGAATAGTATTTTGGAGCTGGACTTTGATAGTTTTGACATGATAGTCAAGTGAAGATATACACACTAGTTAAAATAGGAAATTTTAAGGTTGGTTTTATACCTACATTGTCAATGGCTCAAAAATAAAAATGAAAAATTAGAGTATTTTGGAATCATTCCATTGATTGATTTTGTGGTTGCTGCTGATAGCAAGACTTAAATCATTGCTAATGCATCAATTGTGCGGGTCAGGTTTGAAGGTTAGATATGCATAAATATCCCTTTAACGTAATCAGCAATTTCAGTTAACAGTTCCTCCCTCACGGATTCTGAGTGTAGTATTCAACTCAAGAAATTTTTGCCAATGAACAGATATAACCATGATGGGCACAGAAAAGTAATTTTTAGAAATACAGTTACTGTTGTAACAACAGGCTCAATGAGATCACTCTCATTCTTCTAAACTCCACAAAGTACAGTTCAAATTTATTTAAAATCTCAACTCAAACTAATCCAGCAAACCTTGAAATAATACATCCAATGCAAAAATATCCCTTCAAAAAAATGCTGAGCTGAACTGCATAGAGGCAATTGCATAGCACAAAGAGCAAAGCAGTGGCCTATTCAACCTAACCATTCCAAGCTTGTCTTTATGTTTTGAACTCCTCATTGGATTTACTGTGGATTATTTTAAATCCCAAACATAGAAGTTAGGAGCAGGAGAAGGCCACTGGCAATAATTTTCCAATCTTCCCTCAATTCAGAGATGGTGCCAGGGGATCAGTGAGTTGCAATGATTATATTCTCATTCAAAAAAAGGATGTAAAGGCCGGTCCAGCATTTACAGACTCATGGGTTCAACTTCAATGGAGGGAAACTTCAAGAAAAAATTGTTCAAGATTGAACTAATAGTCACAGGGAGAAATGTGGACTGGACTTAGAAGAGTTTGCGCAGACTTGCTTAGGAAAAATCATGTTTATCCAAAGATAGAGATTTTGAAGAGGAACAGAAAGGTTTGATGAGAGCAAGGGGTGTAGACGTGGTGTACATGGAATTCCCAAAGGTGTTCTATAGAGTGCCACACAAACTTGAGGAAATTATGGTCATGGAAAGAAGGGACAGTAGTAACATGGATATAAAACTGACTGAAGGACACGAAACAGAACGTAGTGGTTAATAGGTATTTTTCAGGCTGGGTAAAGACTTATAGTTGAGGCCCCAGGAGTCAGTAATGGGACTCTCGATTTTCCAGATAAAAATAAACGGGACAATTTCAAAGTGACAACACTTCAGAGAATTGTGAACTGTGAAAAGGACAGTGTAGAACTTCAAAAGGACATTGCCATCTGAGTGGTGTCTGCAGTTAAAGTGATGGCAAGTGATGTGGAAAAGTACAAGGCGATTTGTGTTTGAGCAAAGAACATGGAGAAAGTTTACAAAATAAAGGTTACTCTTCTAAAGAGTGTGCAGGCGCAGAAAGACATGGGTGCATATGCACAAAAATCATTTAAGGTGGTAGGACAGATAGAGCGAGCTGTAAATAAAGCATACAGTATTCTAAAACTTCAGTAAAATGTGCACAGAGGATGCAACACCAGGGAATTTATGATGAACTTACATAAGACACCAGTTAGACTTTAACTGGAATATTGTGTATATTTCTGGGCATCACACAATGGGAAAGCTATGAATGCTTTGGAGAGAGCACAGAAGAGGTTTGCAAGATTGGTACAAGAAATGAGAAACATCAATTATGAGGAAAGATTGGAGAAGAAGTTGTGACCAATTTTCTTGAAGAGGAGAAGGCTATGAGATTTGAGAGGAGTCTTCAAGGGTCTGAACAGAGATGGTAAAATAAACTGTTCTGACTAAGAATCATCCAAAAACCAGAGGGCACAATTTTGAAACAACAACAGGAACTGCTGAAGAAACTCAGCAAGTCTGGTAGCATCTATGGAGAGAAAGAAGAGTCAATATTTCAGATGCAGCAATCCTTCTTCAGAATGGATCGTAGCTCAGGAAAAGGTGGAATACATGCTGATGACAGAGGTGTGGGGAGGGGCAGGTACGTAACAGAGTAAATGATAGGCAGAAGTGGACCCTAGACAGTGAGATATCAGCAGTCAGGCAGACAAAGTGATGGATAATGGTGAGCTGGGGAGAAAGAAAAACAGATAAGGAGGACCATTAATAGGTGAGAAAAGATTGGCTGTGATGATAGGGCCAAGAGTGTGGGGTGGTAAAGGACATAGAAGGTGGTGCTCAGGTCCTACAGTTATTGAACTCTGTGTTCAGTCCTGAAGTCTCCTAGGAGAAAATGAGATATCGTTCTTTCAGCTAGCACTGAGCCTCGCTGATGCACTATAGCAGGCTATCAGTAGCTCATGGTCATTTCTGCCATCAGAATGGAGGTAGTCCACAAAAAAACCATCCAGCCTGGGTTTCACCTCCCCAGTGTAGAGCAGGCCACATTGCGAGCAGCTAATACAGTAGATTAGACTGAATGAATTCCAGGTAAATAATTTTTTTTTTTAACCTAGAAGTTATACATGAAAGCTTGGATAGTGAGAAGTAGACGGGTAAACCAGCAGGTGTAAAACCTTCTGCAATTGCAGGGGAAGGTGCTGTGGGGATGTGGGGAGGTGTTGGGAGTGGAAGAGGAGTGGACCACTGTGGCCCAGAGGGAAAGGTCCCTGCATAAGTCTGACAAGGGACAAAGGGGAAAAACCATGTCTGGTCATGGCATGCTGCTGGAGTATTAGAAATGGAAGCTTATGATCCTTTGGATGTGGATGCCGGCAGAGTGGAAAGTGAGGACCAGGGGACCCCGTTGCTGTTGTAGGAGGGAAGAGAGGAAGTGATGGCAGAGGTGTGAGAAATGAGTCGGACACAGCTAAGGGGCCTGTCAACCACAGTGGTGGGGAACCCTGGGTTGAGTTAAAAAACTGGACATTTCTGAAGCCACCCTGCCGAAGGTGGCATCATCAGAACAATTGCAATGGAGATGGAAAAACTGGAAGAATGGAATGGAATCCTTACAGGAAACAGGGTTTGAGCATATACAGTCCAGGTAACTGTGGGAGTTTGTGATTGATGTCAGTGGCCAGCTTATCCCCAGAAAAGTAAACAGATGTTGAGGGAAGGAAGGGAGGAGTTAGAAATGGACCAGGCGAAGAAAACAGGTTGGAAACTGGAAGAAAAAAATGATAACCTTTTTCAATTGTGGACGAGAGACAGGAAAGCACCACAAATGCTGATGATGTAATTGATATACCAGAGAAACATTTGTGGGGGAGGACCCCAGCAGGATTGGATCAAGTAATGTTCCACAAATCCCACAAAGTGACAAGCATAACTGGGACTTGTGCAGGCACCTGTGCTCACATCCTTGATGTACATAAAGTAAGAAGACTCAAAGGAAAAATTGTTCAAAGCGAGGACAAACTCAACAGGGTGGGGGTGGGGGGAGGGGGGGGAGGAAGAGGGCTTTGAATGATGGAGACAATTCAAGGCTTTTTTCCCCAGGAAGAGACACAGATCCCGTGATGGGGGATGGATGTGTAAAAGGCCTGCACTTATTTGGTGAAAAGGTGGTGGCTGGTGCCCACAATCTGGAAACTCTGAAATTGATGTAAAAAGTCAGAAGAATCACAGATGTAAGGGAAAGAGACGAGACAATGGGAGAGTAAGAAAACAAATCGAATTAAACTAAGAGGATTTCACTGGACAAGAGTCAATTCCCTGGCCCACAGACCTCTTCACCAACCTCCACATCCTTGATGTGTGCTGTAAACTGACTGCACTCTTGTTCTCTAAATCCAATAGAGACTTCTTCATCAAACCTGCTGACACTGGTGTTCGCTTACCAACCTCTATATTGTGGAGGCTGAGCACCAGCTCTTGGACAGTTCCTCCTAAGCACCTCTGGACCATATTACCATCACTGAACATCAGGCTGCTGCATCTACGACTGTTACTAATCTCATCTTATCTGGTGATCTCCCCACAACAGCCAACACATTTACAGACCCACAGCACATTACAGCACTTCTATCTTATTCCCAAAATCCATAAACAGGACTATCCGGGAAGACCCATTGTTTCTGCCTGCTCCTGCCCTACGGAACTCACCTGATAAAGCTGGTAATGTAAACATGGACAAAAGTAGCCATCAGATACTGACAATCAAAACGATCCATAATCCCACCATGTCCTGGAATAGTGTCAGCAAAATCCTGCAGAAAATACATGTCAAACTTCACAGGCAGAAAAATGTTCCACAAGTGATCACTTCATTCCATTTTAACAAGTTATTCAATTTGTTCAGAGTTCAAATTTTCCTTCATCTTTACATTTTGTGTACTTGTTTTCTAAGATTCTATGTCTTTTTTTTATATACATCATCTTAAAAGTACCAGTCAGACTCCTCTCGCTCCACCCTCCTGCCATTAAACATGATGCGATTAAGACAGGAGAAAGCTAAATAGCTACTACACTACTACCATCAATCAATGTTTATATATCAACCTCAAAAGAGAAACATTTTGCTTTAACTCAGTGTTACTATTCATAGGAACAAGCTTCTTGGAAATTCACAAGATACTGCTTGACAGTTTTAAGCAAATGTTCATTGGTACATAAATGTGTTTCATGGGTGCAACACTGTTACTGAACATGTAAATCTCACAGTTGGTGAATTTTGCAAATTACGTTCATTAAGAGACAAACACAAAAACAAAATGAGAAAATATCTCAGAAAACTAAGTCAAACAGAGATAGAGCTCAATTCTATTCTGGCAGAAATCAAGTTTTGACCACAAAAGGTTTAATTGCTGACAGCCACACAACACTATGAAGTTTGTAAAAGAGGAGAGTTGTTAAGGTGAAAAAACGTAAATTAAGATGAAAGTACTTAATCATCTTCTTGACTTTCAAATCCATACAAAAGTTAAAAGTTATTTTAATCTTCAAAGCTGAATAGTCATTTGAAAGTTTGAATAAATAAGAAAAATAAAACAGTTTATTATTTAAGCATGGTCCTCCTTGAAATCATTAGTTTTAAAAACACTGTACATTACACTGAGCTAAAATAGAAAATTAACACAATGGTGATACTTGCTTTGATTTTGAAAGCTCGTTTGAATCCACTGGCGAAGAAACCTCCAAAAGGCCCAATTAAAGATGCAAACGTAGAAAGAGCGATGCTATGTATCTGAAATGGGTATAGATGCACGGTTTCCTGTGAGCAGGGGGGTGTGGGAGGAAAGTCAGATCACAATTAACTGAACTGCTTGGTCTCAGATTGAAAAACGATTAAGCAGTGGGCAATAGGCTTCCCTGGGTTGGATTAATCAAGGGCACACAGCAGTATGTGTGATAGCCCGCATTTAAAAGTTGTCCTATTGAACATTAAATTCAAGCAACAATTGTTTCGGCAGTGAAATTTTAATACGCAAGAGCATTAAGCAAACTCAATCTCCCTTTCACAAACTTCCTTCCATAGCATATCCAATTATAGACTATTTATAAAATAACATTGCACATATGAGCTGTATAAACTCACTCAGTTTCCACTCTTAGACTATTAAATTTATTTCCTTAACCAAACGTACGCCACTTCCAACCATGCTTTGTCAATGCCATCAACTTCTCCCCCTCTCGACACTGTTTTAAAACGCCCCACATTTGCATCATTCTCAAAACATCATCACATCTGACCAATTTGTCCTCTCCAGGTCCGTATACACATAGGTGCGAACCAAAACATTCTCACCAGGGCGGCACGGTGGCTTAGTGGTAAGCACTGTTGCCTCACAGCGCCAGGGACCCAGGTTTAATTCCCACCTCGGGTGACTGTCTTTGTGGAGTTTGCACATTCTCCCTGTGTCTGTGTGGGTTTCCTGAGTGCTCTGGTTTCTTCCCACAGTCCAAAGATGTGCAGGTCAGGTGAATTGGCCATGCTAAATTGCTCATAGCGTTAGGTGCATTAGTCAGAGGGAAATGGGTCTGGATGGGTTACTCTTCGGAGGGTCCCTGTGGACTGGTTGGGCCAAAGGGCCTGTTTTCACACTAAATAATCTAATCTAATATTTCCTTTTCTCACACATTCCTACTGGAACTTATCCAACTTGATTTCTTTTTTAAAAAGTTGCTCCCAGGCTGAGTGTTTCAGTGGTGAGAGTAGTTTTTATTGCCCAGGACTAATGGCCCTCAACAATGCGGTGACAACCCACCTTAGAATTACTACAATTTACGTGGCAACTGCAGTACAGAGGGAGAGGAAGCTCCACGATTGTGACCTTGTGAAAGTGAAATAATGGCAATATAATTCCAAGTCATGACTTGGCAGCAGCATTGTTCCAATCTGTCTGTTGCCTTTGGCTTTCTTGATGGTAGAAATTACAAGGTTGGAAGGGAAATATTATGAAAGCAGACTCTGAGTTACTGCAGTGAATGTAGATGATACATGCTGCTGTGATTGTGCTAGTACAGGAGGGCTTGAATGGTTAATGTGGTGGATGGGGTGCCAATCAAGTGGGCTTGACCTAAACGGTGTTGAGGTTCTTGAGAAATCACAAGGTTAGTTACTCATAGCAGAAGCTCCAGCATTTAATCTACACTGCTTCTACAGTATTTTTTATGGTTGGCCCAGCTAAGATTCTGGCCAATGGTAACTTCCAGGATGCTGATGATGCAAGATTCAGCATTAGTAATGTCATTATGAGTCAAGGGGAGATGGTTATTGACTAGCTGAGCTTTTCCAACCATTTCTATTTTAGTCCCTGATTTACAGCATCTGCAGTTCTTTCAGTTTTTTTTAAACTGACTCGCACTTGTTTGACATGTAGGTCACTTGTCCATTTTCTGCCCAAGCCTGAACATTGTCCAAATCTTGCTTTGGCAGTTACAGCCTCAGTATGTAAAAAGAGTCACAAATAGAATTCAGCACCACAATCATCAAAAAACATCTCCAATTCACCATATTATTATTTAGCTAATAGAATCTTTTGAACCTGAGATAACTGAACCCAAACTTTTACTATCTTCCTTAATACTTGGTATGACTCCAAACACAGGAAAACTATTCCACTGAGTCCCACCAACTTCTGTTTGGACTCTTTGGTGTGACTATTGGTCAAATGCCGCCTTGGTGTTAAGGACAGTCATTGTCAACTGACCCCTGAAATTCAGTTCTTTTGTCCATGTTTGGACTGTTACGCCTCACAGGGATAGAGCGTTGGAAATCAAACCCTGCTACTCCCAGAGTTGTCACCAAAGTAAAGATTTTAATAAGAACACAAAATTCCCCCATTTACATGTTTTCTGAAGATCCAGGTTGTGAAAAAGCATGGAGAGGTTTCTACACTTAACAAGAATTACTATTTATTATAAATAAATAATTTGTAGCAACAAGTAAATAGTATGAACCATCGTTTTTACGTATGTAGAACTCCACTAGTTATAAACTCCCACTTTTACACACCCACCCACCGGAAAAAAATAAACATAGGTTTTGTAGATGGAGGGAACAACTAGGGATGTAGTTGAGTGGTCTCTGAGCACATGATCTGCTGAGATGCTGTTGTCAATCAGAACATGGTTTCAATCTTCCTTCTCTGGATACTTGTATTGGTTTATAGGAAGTGTAGGGTGGCTGACTCACACTTTAGGTTAGAGGCCATTTCACAACTTAAAGCAACTGCTGGAGGAAGAATAAACTGGTTTTCTTTCTGCTTAAAGTGGGTTTTACTGCAAGGAACAGAAAGTTCCTGAGCTGCTGGAAACCTGATGGCTTCTCACTATCATGTTCACATCCCCAGGCTGTTCAGCTGCCTGAAGAACCAATCACATAGTTGCTGGCAGACAGAGCACTTTTTTGATATTAATAACTGGATACAAGACTACATTACAATCAGGTGCTTGCTGCTAGTTGAATCATCTTTTGTACATATCCTTGGCCTCAGCTCATCTGCATCTTCTCCTACTAGTGCTTAAACCAACAGCTGTGTAAAACAGTGCTTATGAGTAATCATTTAGCAATCCCTGCTTTTTTTTAAAAAAAAACAGTTTATCCCATTCCAGTCCGCAATTAAACATACAGAAAAATAAAAATACAAATACAGAGTATTTACAAGACCAAGACAGTTGGGATTTGGAGCCAGATTTCCTAACTAAAATCCAGATTGAACATCAATGAGCAGGCTACTGTTGAGATTACCATTCAGGACACCTTGCATCACTTCAAATCCGTCAAAGGGCCTTGAAACATTGTCTCTGTGTTCCGCTCTACAGATATTGAGCTTTTCAAACACTTTGATTTTTCCTTCTATCATTTCATTTGACTGAAAGCAAGATTGATGAAAGATACTTGGCCAGAATATAAATTTTCTGATTTTTGTGGACAAGACATATCCGGGCAAATTTCCACTTTACTGATTCATCCAAAACATTGAGATTCAAGAATAATTACTTTTCACTGTGATCAACTGCTCACAATCTCTAGTTTCCTGGACATTAACAACTTCCATTTCTCGTGAGAGTCCATCTCTGTGTATAGGACTCTCATTTTTCCACTCGAGTTTTCCAATATAACTGTCACATATCTCAAACATATTTTACTCCTGTAACATAGTCAGCTTATTCATCATATTTAACATTCTGCTTATTACTAAAGTAGGTCATAATCACACAGATTCCACTATACTTTAAGAACACTCAAACCTGTGTCTCAACAAATCAACTGGTTTTTCAACATCAAATCTTTGAAGAGTTGATTTTTCTTTTTCTGCTCAACATCAACACAACTACGTTTCGCTGTTTGATTCCTGCCTCCACATGGTTCTGGGTTCCATTTCATCGATTTCCCAGAATTCATGGTCATGATAAATTCTGTGGCCCATAAATTTGACAATCTGTTTAACCCTAAAATTAGCTTTCTGTCTACGTGATATCTGTAATCATAATCTGTTTTGCACATATTCATCTCTATCTTGGTCAGTGCTATTTCAATTATGCCCTGATCATCCCTCCATTCATCCTTTGAGGCACACTACATATTTAAAGCATCGCTAGAAGCAGCTGTAAACTTTTACAAAAACGACATTCCTCACCCATCCAAGAATAGACTGAAGTACAGATGGGAGTGTGTATTCCTGCAGATGGAACAAAGCTGAAGGTTCACAGTCAACTATAAAGCTGTTAGTTTCACTGCTGTATTCCACTGGACATACAAAGTAATTGTATCTTGACAATGCATAGGAAAACTGGAAAAGAAAAATGAAAAACAAATTGTTCAAAATATTTTTGAAGAACAATTGGACTTCTTTAAATAATTTTTTTCCAAAATTACATGGATGTTACCGAACTATAAATAGTAAATTCAAACTTTTAAATTTTGGTTTGTGTATCTGTGGATGCTTGGTAACTTGGAGTCCATGCACAACAAAAAAATGGATTTGTGGGTTAGATCATTATAATGTGAGTTAGATCATTATAATGTGAATCACCCATCTCTACTTTCTATAAAAATATGAAATGAGAAACACTCAACATACCAGAAATCCAAACACAACAGTTGCAAAGAAACCACCAATGAAACCTTCCCAAGTCTTCTTTGGAGACAACTGTAAAATGGAATAGATTAAACTCGGTACGTCATCTGTTATAAATATATTTAATTTCAAATGCCCCCAAAGTGCCTGAAAATATTATACAATGGACTGAATCTTTCACCCAATGCTGACTGCCATTATGATGGAGGCTGAAATATTGCACCATTGCCCTGGTCTCATTATTCTGTGGGTCACAGCACAAAAGTACTTTTCTAAGTTACCAAGATGATCGATTAAATTTCTTATCCAAATTAACTGAAGCAAAAAGATCAACTAGGTTTCTTAATGAACATACCAATTTGTTATCAAAACAAGACTTATTCAATAAAGATGAAATATCTAGTTAACTTAGAGTCAGTAATATAAAAGTATAAATGCTTATTTCTATAAATAACCCAGAATACAAACAAAACATGCAAACACAAAACCATACTCTTCAGGAAAAGAGAAAAAAAAATTGCAGAAATTGGCCGTCTGAAAGAAAAAAAACATTTCAGGTAAAAAGGTAAAACTTAGGATGTCCCAGCTTCTGCTGCATGTCCTGGAACATATGGACTCCAAAGTCTTGTCAACATGGTTTGCTCAGGAAAGAAAACATTGAAATATTCTGAAGAGTCACCAGACTTGAAACATTAACCCAGTTTTCTTCCCACAGATGCTGCCAGAACATCTGTTTCAGAACACCTGCAGCCACAATTCCTTTACATTACAACCATGAGATGCTCTTTTAGACACACTTTCAAAAGGAGCAATAAAGATTGCATTCTGAACCTACGTAGAGGATTTTCATTTCAGGAATCAGAGACATCAGTTGGATAGCTTGTTTATAACTTAGTCATCTCAGCTTAGTCTCAACAGGCTTTGCTCCAACTTAGCTTGATCTTATATGGTTGCCCTCTAACTGAAACAGATAAATCAAGGATCTCTCCAAACCTAAAACTATTCAAATAACAGCCCCAGCAGTGTCAATGGCAAGCATGTATGACCAGGCATGCGATCTCTAGGAAGCCTTGTTTAAAGAAAATCTCTACACTAAACATCAAAGGACCACTTTTAAAGAAACCAATCCAAGGTAGTCTATAAAACTTGAAATAATTCTTCAAAACTAAGACCTCCAACCAATACTAAACATCTTTGTAGCAATTTAATTTCTGTCAGTTCCAATATTTCTAGTTCATCATTTCTCTCAATTTGACAGCTCTTACTGACTATTACCAAAAATTACAATTCACACAAAATGTTAATAATCCCCATATTGCATTTACACAGCCATTTCTCATTTGCAAGTATCATTTTGACAAATTTGTGATTGAGTATTAAGTTTTAAGTAGCTGAACCTTTCTAAACAACAAATAATACTACAATTAATCATCAAATCACATTAAGATTTAATAGAAAATCCCAACTGGCCACAGTGATTATTATGTCCCACTCAATAAACTGCAAGTTACAATAGATGGACCGATTTGCATTTATATCACATCTTCCATGACCTCAGGAGGTCCTGAAGAGTGTTATAGCCAGAGCCAGTTAAACATTTTTAAAGCATAGTTCCTGTTGTAATGCAGAAAACAAGGCAATCAATTTAATTAAGATATAAACATTGAACAGGCATGCCAGCTTGCCTGTTTATTTAAATAATGCTGCAGATCTTTAACATGTCAGGGCCTTGCTTGAACAGTACATTTAAAAGGGAGCACCACTTCAGAGTGCAGCACTCTCTCAGTATTGCACAAGATGTAGCCAGAAATCTCAAAACTTAAGCTAACCTATTGTTCAATAAACATGGAATGACACCAAATGACAACAGATTAGATTAGATTAGATTCCTTACAGTGTGGAAACAGACCCTTCAACCCAACAAGTCCATACCTACCCTGCGAAGAGTAACCCACCCAGACCAATTTCCCTCTGACTAATGCACCTATCACTATGGGCAATTTAGCATGGTCAATTCACCTGACCTGCACATCTCTGGACTGTGGGAAGGAACCCACGCAGACACGGATCAATATGATCAAAACAGAATCTCTTCACAAACAAACAAATTTTAAAATGGTTTGGTAGCACTTGTGTTTGATCTCAATCCACAATTTTAAAAAGGCTATTTCAAAGAAACAGATGTTTGCTTTTTTTTAAAAAAAAAGTTGTTTGGGATATTTCCTCCATCTTCAAAAATCCCACGACTACTCCCCTCAAAAAATAGTGTTAAGGAGTTGAACAATTTGGAAATAAAAGCTAGGAAGATACAATAAACCTACAAATTATAAAAGCTTAGTGGTACTTTCTATCAACATGCTGCCAACAGTTCAAATAGACCACACAACTGAGAAATGTGATGAATGAATTTCAATACTCGTGCAACGCCCCAGCAACTGGATGATCCAATCAATGTATTTCTTCATTCATGGGATTTGGGCAATGCTGGCAGGGCCAGCGTTTATTGCCCAGTTTTTCATAAGAGTAAGTACACAGAGTGTAGTGATTGGAACAATATCAGCCAGGTCGATCTCAATCTCATCGAACATGAAGTTGTTAACCCGGTCCAATCAGGGAGTGCTAGCTGATAAATATAAACAGTAGTGTTAGGATTTGAGGTTTGTCCTCATCTCCCTGAAAACTGGTTGAACTGGTTTGGGTTTTGGCTTTGCTGCCCTTTCCCCTCTATATAGTAGTTTTTTTTATGGACTGCTGCTTTCTGTTTATTGTTAACTGTATTTGGTATTGTTTAATACAATAAAAAAAACAGGAGTGTTAGAGGTTCTGCTCACTTTAGGAGCCAGCTCTGGGCTAGCTGGTTCAATGTCACGCACTATTCAGGTGTAAACAAAGGGTTACTTGGTGATGGAATACCAGCCTTCATCTGGTTATTTCACAAACCATATTCATCCAGACTGAAAAACTCAAAAATATCCTTTTGATGAGATTCTGTAATTGGATGAGTGAGCTAATAACTAAACAAGTGTACAATTTATGATAATCAGTCAGGCTTGAAACATGGTTCTCATGTATGCTTGCTGGAAATGACACGCATTCATCATTTGCAGGAGCCTGTTCTCTGTAAATGAAAGGAATTTATTTAAGGCTTGTACCTTTAATAAAATATGGAGGAACTTGGAAGCCTATAAGCTTCCAAATGAGTTGGTAGCAATGAGTTGGCCAATCAATTCTGATTTACTAACCAGTATCCTTTCCCCATGTAGCTAATCATTTGAAATTTGGCACTCTTGCATTTGTCCGGATGAGCACAAGACTTTGGAAATATGTCCCCTTTTCAGCAATATTCTGCACTATCAAGTCACAGTTCAAATAGAGTCTTCTGTTAATTTAAAAAGTGCAAATTGCAATTAGATACACAAGAATAAAACTTAATATTTTGTGCAACATTGACCGAGCACTCATCCTATGAATAACTAAAATTACATGCTCAATTGCATCATCATCATCTTAGGATTACTTTCCACAGGATGCCTTACCTTAATTAATGGAGTCCTCCCAAAGAAGAAGCCAAATAGGTACGCCATTATATCATTGCAAATTACAATTGAGATTGGAACAATAAACCTAGAATAAAATATTTTTTTTTTAAGAAGTTCAGTCACTGAACACAAAGCAGCTGGAAATGTTCACAGCATTTTTGGCTTTTATTCACTTTCTACTGAATATAGTGGTATCTACCATAAACAAGATGATTGAAAGTAGAGACTCAATGTTTTGCATCTATCACATGGGACAGTACAATCCAACCACTAGATTTCACAGATACTTATGTTATGAAGTTAAAGGCATGTACAGTACCTTTAAAAGACAGAGAATGCTTTTCTGAACTCGGAGATTGCAAGCCCCTGTATATACAACTAGAAAACAGTCCCAGAATATACTGGAAAATTGAAAATACGTAACATTTGATTGTGAAATGGATACCTGAGTTTTAGGTTGCTGTTTTGACAACAATTTGAATTTAATCAGTTTAACTTATGCCCCAGGAAACTAAAAGCCAATCGGGTTTGAATTCATTGTTTTGCCAACATCGAACCAATGAGACGATCTGATGTTGGGGTATAAGAATGCAGACATTTTGAAAATTGGTCAGATAGCCAAAGATCTAACTGCCCATCTAACATTTTGCTCTCAAAGAAATTAGAAAATGCTATCAATGATAGCTTTTCATGTAAAACATACTCAGAGTAAAAAAGACGTCCCAGAGAGATCAGCAGCTGGAAGTCTGAAGACAGCAGAGAAGATATAGTTAAAGCTATACTTCTAAAATTGATTAACATTAATCAAACTACTGCTTTTCATCATTTATATAAATGATTTAGATTTGAACATAGGAGGTTTGGTTGGTAAGTTTGCAGATGACACCAAAATTGGAGTTAGCTACCTCAGAGTGGAAAGGGATCTTGATCAGATGGGGCAATGAGCCAAGGAGTGACAGATGGAGTTTAATTTAGGCTGATGATCTCTCTGGGTCGTCTTCTTTTTTTAATTGTGAATATGTTTTACATGAAAAGGTATCTTTGTTAGAGAGTGTTTTCTAATTTCTTTGATAACAAGATGTTAGATGGGCAGTTAGCTCTCTGGCAGTTGCTATCTGACCAATTTTCAAATGTTCACAATCTTTTATACCCCAACTTCGGATCATCTCATTGGTTTGAGATGCTGCATTTTAGAAAGGCAAATCAGGGCAGGACATATACACTTAATGGTAAGGTCCTGGGGAGTATTGCTGAACAAAGAGACCTTGGAGTGCTGGTACCTCCTATGTTCCTTGAAAGTGGAGTCGCAGGTGAAGACAGTGTTTGGTATGCTGTCCTTTATTGCTCAGAGCAGAGAGTATAGCAATTGGGAGATCATGTTGTGGCTGAACAGGACATTCGTTCGGCCACTTGTGGAATATTATGTGCAATTCTGATCTGCCTCCTACAGTAAGGGTGTTGTGAAACTTGAAATGGTTCACAGAAGATTAACAAGGATGTTGCCAGGGTTGGAGGTTTTGAGCTATAGGGAGAGACTGAATAGGCTGGGTCTGTTTTCCTAGGAATGAAGACTGAGGGGTGACCTTATAGACATTTATAAAATTATGAGGAGCACGGATAGGGTAAATAGACAAGGTCTTTTCCCTGGGGTGGGGAGTCCAGAGCTAGAGGCCATAGGCTTAGGGTGAGGGGAGGGAAAATTTAAAAGGGACCTTTAGGGCAACTTCTTCATGCAGAGGGTTGTGTGTGTATGGAATGAGCTGCCAGAGGATGTGATGGAGGTTGGTACTATTACAACATTTAAAAAGTCATCTGGATGGGAATATGAAGAGGAAGGGTTTAGAGGGATATGGGCCAAGTGCTGGCAAATGGGACTAAATTAATTTAGGATATCTGTTGGCATGGACGAGTTGGATTGACAGATCTGTTTCCGAAGTGTACATCTCTATGATTCTAACTGGGGGTAAAGAATCAAAATTGTCTGAAGTTGATCTGTAAAAGGACAGAATGAATTCAGCATGTTAACTTAAAGGAAAATAAAGAAAAATAAGATGAAAATAAAAACCCAGATTTAAAACAAATATGCACAATTCTTTGAGAAGCTGGATGTGGAAGGGAAAGAATCGCAATTCACTTACCAGATCATGCCTTCAAATAAATTTTGGATTACCAGATGAGACTGAGTAACAATAATCAGCAACGTTACGTGAGTCCAGCCAAACTGTAAACATAAACAAAATGACTTACATTTCAAAATATACCTTTGCAATTAAAACAACCTTCACATTTCACAAGATTGCCATCTTTATTGATTAAATAGATTCATGCTCAAGACTGGACTACCTTCAGGTCAAAATTCCTTACCAAACTATCTAGAAATGCTTTAATTCACTGTTCAAGATGCTATTTCTCTCTGTCGAAGTACTTCTGCATTTATTTGTTCATTTTGATTCCCTACGTTCAGAGATATGCCTTTTTATTTTCTGTACATATCACTAAAATTGTGATTTGGAGATGCCGGTGTTGGACTGGGGTGTACAAAGTTAAAAACCACACAACACCAGGTTATAGTCCAACAGGTTTATTTGGAAGCACACTAGCTTTCGGAGCGATGCTCCTTCTTCGGGTGATTGTGGAGGGCTCGATTGTAACACAGAATTTATAGCAAAAATTTACAGTGTGATGTAACTGAAATTATACATTGAAATATTGATTATCTGTTAAGCCTTTCATCTTCAGAATACAGTAATAGTTTCACTTCTTTCATGTGTAAATCACAAAACCCTTTTTTTTAAAAGTTGCATTCTCCGGTTAGGTGTTAACAATGGTGATAGCTAGACAATATGTCGAAGGTGTTAGCCCCCTGTGTTCTCTATGAATGACCTGATGTTTAGATTGATTCTAATCTAAAAAGTGAGATAACAGAGTTTTACATAAATTCATGCAGTTTTTGAGCTCAGAGTTCTACATGAATGTATGCAGTTTTTCAGCAAAGTGCAATGAGACTCTGCAAGTACAAATTCACTACACAAAATATGTGTGTGCATGTGGGTCTTTGTCTGTCTGTGTGTATGTGTCTGTCTGGGGTGGGGGTTGTGAGTATGAGAAAGAGAGAGAGAGAGTGTGTGTGTGTGTGTGTGTGTGTGTGTGTGTGTGTGTGCGCGCGCGCGTGTGCGCATGTGTGTGTAGTGAGTGCAGAGTGTCTTAAGTCTGTGAGGGGGTGCACGTGAGTGCGTGGGATTGTGTCGGTCTATACGGGTGTGTGTGGGTGTCTGTGTGCGCATCTGTGTCCGTGTGTATGTGAGAGTGTTTGTGTAAGTGTAGGAATATCTGTGTGTGTTGTAGTGCAATGGTGATCACCTGTAATGTGATATGAACCCAAGGTCCCGGTTGAGGCCCTCCCTATGGGTACCAAACTTAGCTATCAGCCTCTGCTCGGCCACTTTCCTCTGCTGCCTATCCCGAAGTCCACCCTGTCCATACAACTCTGTCACGGTGGACGGTGCAAGACATGTCAGATTGTGGACATAGATACCATTATTATGTGTAGGATCACCTCCCACCTTGTACATGGCAGATACTCATGTGACTCAGCCAATGTTGTCTATCTTATACGTTGCAGGCAAGGATGCCAGGAGGCATGGTACATTGGGGAAACCGAGCAAAGGCTACGACAACGGATGAATGGGCAGCACAACAATCAATAGACAGGAGGGTTCTCTCCCAGTTGGGGAACACTTCAGTGGTCCAGGTCATTCAGCCTCGGACCTTCGGGTGACGATCCTCCAAGGTGAACTCGGAATAGGCAGCAGAGAAAAGTGGCCGAAAAGAGGCTGATAGCTAAATTCGGTACTCCTAGGGAGGACCGGGACCTTGGGTTCATGTCACTTTACAGGTGATCACCATTGCACTACACACACACACACACACACACACACACATAGACACCCGTATAGACACACACACACACTCACACATGCACCCCCTCACAGACTTAAGACACTCTGCACTCACTACACACACACACACACACACACACACACACACACACAAAATCCCCACCCCAGACAAACACACAGACAGACAAAGACCCACATGCACACATATATTTTGTGTGGTGAATTTGTACTTGCAGAGTTACATTGCACTTTGCTGAAAGACTGCATACATTCATGTAGAACTCTGAGCTCAAAATCTGCATGAATTTATGTAAAACTCTGTTATCTCACTTTTTAGGTTAGAATCAATCTAAAAATCAGGTCATAAACAGAGAACACAGGGGGCTAACACCTTCAACATATTGTCTAGCTATTACCATTGTTAACACCTAACCCGAGATTGCAACTTTAAAAAAAGGATTTTGTGATTGATACATGAAAGAAGTGAAACTATCATTGTATTCTAACAGATGAAAGGCATAACAGACAATCAATTTTTCAATGTATAATTTCAGTTACATCACACTGCAAATTTTTGCTATAAATTCTGTTACGATCAAGCCCTCCACAATCACCTGATGAAGGAGCGTCGCTCCGAAAGCTAGTGTGCTTTCAAATTAAATCTGTTGGACTATAACCTGGTGTTGTGTGATTTTTAACTAAAATTGTGGGTAACACTAAATTAAGGCAGCATGCAAAACCAAGAACACAGGATACTTCTAGGGAATATATACACAGGTTGGGAAGCTCTGCTCAAATTGGTGCTGGGGGTCACAAAAACACCAGATTAGATCTCAGATCCATCTACCAAGACTGTGCCCTGTACTGATACAAATGGGCCCTGCTCTGTCTCTCTCCAAAGCATGACAAAAATGATCACTGGACGAAGTATTGGGCAGGGAGGCTTTGTAAACATACTGTGTAAGCCACAAACCTAAAATAATGTTTCACCAAGCAGAACAGTAGCTGTGGGCCTTCTCCCAGTAAGGGAAGTTAACAACTGCTTTATTTTTCGGAGGCAATATGAAACAAAGGTAGGAGACTTTGTAGGGGTCAAAGTGCAACAGCATGCAATTACAGTCATGCTGGGCCAGAAAGCAGGAGGGGGGGACATTCACTGAATAATTTACTGCATTTGCCACATTAAGTGGGGTCACATTAAAAAGAACTTTGGAAGGCACTAGCTTAGGGGAATGGTTAGATATATGATGAAGAAATTGCTGGGTTTCTAAAACCAGTTTTGGGTGTGTAAGAAAGGACACTGAAATAAATACAAAAGTGATAACGAATCTGCAGAGGACATAGGTAACATTAACAATTCAAAGGAAGGATACTGTAGATATGAGAAATGCACAATGTAGAACCACTTAAGATAATGAAAATGTTATGAAAATGCTGCTTCCTGCTCTCAACCAGAATTCAAAAGAGTTAAATCAATTTTGTTTCTTTCAACTTCACCTGGTCCATCTCTTACTTCTCTTGCTTTCACTGACTCAGTTTCCATTTCTGAAAATATGTCCACCAATGTCTTCTACAAAACTGGACCTACAGCTACCTCCAATACATTTCTTCACACGCTGTTTCCTGTAAAGATTCCAAATAGTTCTCCCAGTTCCTTTGTCTCTGTCCCATCTGTTCCCATGACGCCACTTTCCATTAGGGTGCCCCCAACATGATCGCCATTTTCTTCAACTAAGGATTCCCCAAAACTGTTGCAGACTGGGTCCTCAACTCTGTTTCAACTATCTCCCACACTTCTGCCATCACTCCCTCCCAGAAGAAGATGGTTCCCGTTGTCCTCATGTTCCACTGCACAGAAATCCACATTGAAGGGATCTTCCTCCGCCAATCCTGTCTCAACCAAGACAACACTTTCCTTAACTATCAACAGTCTGCAAGGACGGTTTTCTTTGCAGCACCTGATCCATTTCTCTATCTCATATAACTCTCTCATCCCTCATAGCACCTTCTTATGCAATCGCAGAAGGTCTAACATTTGCCTATTCACCTCCTTCCTCCTTACTGTCCAAGGCTAAGGGAAGCAATGTTTTACTTTTATTTCTTTCAATATAAGCTACCATATTCTTTATTCACAATACAATTTCCTTTATATTACTCAGATAAACCTCTAAATGGTTTAGAGGTAGTAGTTAAGTTTCTGGTGGCAGATAAGCCTGGAAAACTGCACAGGTCACGTGCCCAACTCTCAATAAAAGGAAAACCAAACAATATTAACAGCACTACAGGAAAGATCTGATTATTGTGCATTCTAAACTATACGATATGGTAATATGAACATGCAGGAACCTCAATCAGGAGGAAGAGGAGGCAACATAATCCGCATCTCATGACAAGAATGTTGGAGATGGAGATATGGAGACTGAACATGAAGTGAGTTCAGAGCATCTGTATGTTGCTGATATCAGAGTTGAAGGCACAGGAGACAAGAGAAAATATCACCCTTCTCCAATAAGGGACAACTGCTTACAAGCCTTGCTGTCTGGCCACATGTCCTCACATGGACAGTTATTAAAGTTATACATGCACTTCAAATGGTCAGAATAGTAGCTAAATCTATAGATGACACAAAGATAGATAGGGAAGTATTTTGTGAAGATGACGTAAGGAGCTTACTGATAAATATAGATAGGCAAAAATTTGATGAAGTACAATGTGGAAGTAGGTAAAATTGCACATTTTGGCAGGAAGAATTAAAAAAGCAGAATACTATTTTACAGAGCTGTACAATTGCCACAAAGTGGTATTCTCTTGTATGAGTCATAAAAAGTTAGGATCCAGCTAGTGCTTAATCAATGTGGCTAAGGAGATGTTGTACTTTATTATGAGAAGAATTTAAACATAAAAAGGATGTTATGCTTTACTTAAAAAGGGCATGGATGAGATTACATCTCAAAAACTGTGTGTTATTTTGGTCTCCATTACATAAAGAAGTGATATAAATACATTGCAGGTAGGTCAAAAGAGGTTTACTCTTGGTACCTTAAATTGATACTTGGAATGAATGGGCAAACTTATGAGAGTAGTTTGGACAGGCTGGGGTTGCTTCCACTAGAGTTTGGAAGAGCGTGGGGTGACTTGAATGAAATGTACACAATTTGGAATGATGCTGGCTCCTTCCTCGTGGCTATGTTCGGAACGAGGGTGCAGGGTTTTTAAATTAGGGGTTGCTCTTTTAATACACAGATGAGTTTTTTTTTATAACTTCAGAGGTCTGCCTGCTTTTTGGAATGCTCTGCCTCAGTGAAGCAGAGTTAGAACACAGAACACTAGAAAAAGACAATGTGGTCGAGGAGAATACTGAAATACAGGCTGCTAGACTAAATGGGATTGAGGTGCACAAGAAGGTGATGTTAGCAATTCTGGGAAGTGTGAAAATAGATAAGTCCTCTGGGCCAGATGGGATTTATCCTAGGATTCTCTGGGAAGCTGGGGAGGAGATTCCTGAGCCTTTGGTTTTGATCTTTATGTAGTCATTATCTACAGGAATAGTGCCAGAAGACTGGAGGATAGCAAATGTTTTCCCTTGTTCAAGAAGGGGAGTAGAGAAAACCATGGAAATTGTACACCTGTGAAATTACTTTGGTTGTGGCTAAAAAATTGTAAAATGTTATAACAGATAGGATTTATAATCATCTACAGAGGAATAAGGTGATTAGGGATAGTCAACATGGTTTTGTGAAGGGTAAGTCGTGCCTCATAGACCTTATTGAGTTCTTTGAGAAGATGACCCAACAAGTGGAAGAGATAAAGCAGTTGATGCGGTGTATATGGATTTCAGTAAGGCGTTTGATAAGGTGCCCCACGATAAGGTACTGCACAAAATACGATGGCATGGGAATCAAGGGTGATTTAGCTGTGCGGATCAGAAATTGGCTAGCTGAAAGATGTCAGAAGGTGGTGGTTGGTGGGAAATATTCATTCTGCAGTTCATTTACTAGTGGAGTACCACAAGTATCTGTTTTGGGTCCACTGTTGTTTGTTATTTATATAAATGACCTGGATGAGGGCATAGAAGGATGGGTTAGTAAATTTACGATGACATGAAGGTCAGTAGAGTTATAGATAGTGATTAAGGATGTTGCAGGTTACAAAGGGACACAGATAAGCTGCAGAGCTAGTCTGAGAGTTGACAAATGGAGATTAATGCAGAAAAATGAGAGGTGATTCACTTTAGAAAGAGTAACACGAATGCAGAGTACTGAGCTAATGATAAGATTCTTGGTGGTGTAGATGAGCAGAGAGATCTTGGTGTCCATGTACATAGATCCTTGAAAGTTGTCACCCAGGTTGATACGGTTGTTAAGAAGGCATATAGTGTGTTAGCTTTTTTGGGTAGGGGGATTGAGTTTTGGAATCAATGTTGCAGCTGTACAAAACTCTGGTGGGGTCACATTTGCAGTTTTGCATACAGTTCTGGTTATCGCATTATAGGAAGCATGTGGAAGCTTTGGAAAGGGTTCAGAGGAGATTTACTAGAATGTTGCCTGGTATGGAGGGAAGGTCTTACGAGGAAAGACTGAGGGACTTGAGCTGTTTTCATTAAAGAGAAGGAGGCTGAGAGGCAACTTAATTAAGACAGATAAGGTAATCAGAGGTTAGATAGGTTGGACAGTGACAGCCTTTTTCCGCTGGTGGTGATGGCTAGCATGAGGGGACAAAGCTTGAAATTGAGGGGTAATAGATATAAGACAGATGTCAGAGGTAGCTTCTTTACAGAGAGCAGTAGGGGCGTGGAACGCACTACCTGCAACAGTATCAGATTCACCAACTTTAAGGGCATTTAAATGGTCATTGGATAGGCCAATGGACGAGAATGGAAGAGTGTAGTATAGATGAGCTTCAGATTGTTGCGCCGACCTGTGGAACCATCAAGGGCCGAATGGCCTGTACTGTGCTGTAATGTTCTATAGAACAGTACAGCACAGGAACAGGCCTTCAGCCCAGCGTGTCTGGACCAACATGATGCCATTCTAAACTAATTCTACCTACCTGCACATAGTCTGTACCCCTCTATTCCCTGCTTGTTCATGTGTTTGTCTAAATAGCTCTTAAGTCTTGCTAACATGTCTGCTTCTACTACCTCCCTGGTTGCACGTTCCAGACACCTCCAGCCCTCTGTAAAAACAAAACTTGTCTCATACATCTTTAAATTTTTTCCCTTTTCAACTTAAATGCCCCTTAGAATTTGATATTTGTACTCTGAGAAAAAAATACTCCAACCATCCACCCTATCCATGTCTCTCATAATTTTATATATTTCCTATAAAGTTGCCCTTCAGCCTTGAAACTGTCACAAAAACAATCCAAGCTTGTCCAACAGCTCCTTACAGTTAATACACTCCAATTCAGGCAACATCCTGGGAAACCTTTTTTGCATCCTCTCCAATGCTTCCACATTCTGCCTATTATATGGCAACTAGAACTGCACACTACCCTCCAAATATGGCCTAATTAAAGGTTTATACAGCTGCAATATGAGTTGCCACTTCTTGTGCTCAATACCCCATCTGATGAAGACTCAGGCGACTGACTGTGTGGAGTTTGCACGTTCTCCCTGTGTCTGCGTGGGTTTCCTCCGGGTGCTCCGGTTTCCTCCCACAGTCCAAAGATGTGCGGGTCAGGTGAATTGGCCATGCTAAATTGCCCGTAGTGTTAGGCAAGGGGTAAATGTGGGGGTATGGGGGGGTTTCGCTTCGGCGGGTCGGTGTGGACTTGTTGGGCCGAAGGGCCTGTTTCCACACTGTAAGTAATCTAAAAAAAAACCTCAGAAAGTGCTACTCAAGTTGCCATAAGCTGCCTTTACCACATGCTGCCACTTTCAGGGAGTTACAGGCTTGCACCCAAGATACCCCGCAATACCAATGCTCCTAAGAGTCCTGCCATTTACTATATTCTTTTCTCTTGTATCTGACCTCCCAAAATGCATCTCCTCATATTTGTCCAGAATAAACTACATCTGGCACTTCTACACCCAACGTTCCATTGATCTAACCACCTTTCTTACCATCTACCACTCCAAGTTTTGTTGTCTGGAACACCACATTCAATCCAAAAAACACCCCTCCACAACTGTCTTCTGTCGAGTACAACCAAGCCAACTTTGTAACCAATTTACCTACTCACTGTGGATCACACATGACTGAACCTTCAAGACCAGCTTACCATGAGGTTATGGAATATTTTAAGGCAGGAATAGACAGATTCATGTTAAGCAAGAGAATTAAAGGTTGTTGAAGGCAAAGTAGAAGGTGGAATTGAAATACAAGCATATAAGCCACTGTCTCATTATATGGTGCTGCTGGCTTGAGGTGCCAAAAGGCTGACTTCTAGTCATATTTCATACATTGGTGTGTGCATGCAAGTAAGCAGAGAATGAGAACACAACCAACCAAGTGGAAATGGGTGAATAGGTAGTATATGCTACCAAAGTTCTTTTTCTTTTTAAAAAGGGTGCGGGCATCCTGGCTGGCAAGCATTTATTATCCACTAATTGCCCTTGAGAGGATTGGTGGTGACAAGTCCAGTTGAGTTGCTGGTCAGTGGTCATCCCCAAGAAGTTGATATCAGGGAATTCAGTGATAGTTAGATATCTCTTATTGGAAATGGTCACCGCCTGATGTGAGATCAACAAGTGTTTCTTGCCGTATTTAAGCCAAAGCCTGGATACTGTCCAGGTGCTGCTGCATTTGAACATGGATTGCTTCAGCACCTGAGGATTTGTGAATGGTGCTAAACATTGTACAATCATTCGTGAACACCCCACTTCAGTCTTTATGTTCAAGGCAAGGTCATTGACAAAGGAGCTGAAAAAACATGGGCCTAGGGCACTATGAAGAACAGCTGCAGAGACTGACTGGAGGTCAGACAAATTACCTCTAACAGTCACAACCATCTTTGTATGAACCCAGTACAAATCTGACCAGTGGACAGTTTGCCCAGACTCCGGTTTACTCCAATTTTGCAAGGGATCCTTGATATCACACTCATTCAAATGCGCCCTGAAGCCATTGGCTATCACTTTTGCCTCATCTCTGGAATTCAGCTCTGTTGTCCAAGTTTGAACCAAGGCTGTAGTGAGGTCAGGAGTTCATTGGTCCTAACAAAACCCAAACTGGCCATCAGTGAGAAAGTTATTGCTGAGCTGTTGCTAAGCAGATGTTAGCAATTATTGGCTGGACGACATCGAGTCATAGAGTCATAGGGATGTACAGCATGGAAACAGACCCTTTGGTCCAACCCGTCCATCCTGACCAGATATCCCAACCCAATCTGGTCCCACCTGCCAACACCTGGCCCATATCCCTCCAAACCCTTCCTATTCATATACCCATCCAAATGCCTCTTAAATGTTGCAACTGTGCCAGTCTCCACTACTTCCTCTGGCAGCTCATTCCATACATGTACCACCTTCTGCGTGAAAAGGTTGCCCTGTAGGTTTCTTTTATATCTTTCCCCTCTCACCCTAAGCCTATGCCCTGTAGTTCTGGACTCCCCAACCACAGGGAAAAGACTTTGTGCATTTATCCTATCCATGCCCCTCATTATTTTGCAAACCTCTATAAGGTCACCCCTCAACCTCCAACGCTCCAGAGAAAATAGCCCCAGCCTGTTCAGCCTCTCCCTATAGCTCAAATCCTCCAACCCTGACAACATCCTTGTAAATCTTTTCTGAACCCTTTCAAGTTTCACAACATCTTTGTTAGGAAGGAGACCAGAAATGCACGCCTAACCAGTGTCCTGCACAGCTGCAACATGACCTCCCGACCCCTGTACTCAATACTCTGACCAATACAAGAAAGCATACCAAACACCTTCTTCACAATCCTATCTACCTACAACTCCATTTTCAAGGAGCTATAAACTTGCACCCCATGGTCTCTTTGTTCAGCAACACACCAGAGGACCTATCATTAAGTGTATAAGACCTGCTAAGATTTGCTTTCCCAAAATGCAGCACCTCACATTTATCTGAATTAAACTCCATCTGTCACTTCTCAGCCCATTGGCCCATCTGATCAAGATCCTGTTGTAATTTGAGGTAACCCTCTTCGCTGTACACTACACCTCCAATTTTGGTGTCATATGCAAACTTACTAACTGTACCTCTTATACTCACATCCAAATCATTTATATAAAATGACAAAAAGTAGTGGATCCAGCACCGATCCTTGTGGCACTCCACTGGTCACAGGCCTCCAGTCTGAAAAACAACCCTCCACCATCACCCTCTGTCTTCTACCTTTGAGCCAGTTCTCTATCCAAATGGCTATATCTCACTGCATTCCGTGAAATCTAACCTTGCTAACCAGTCTCACATGGGGAACCTTGTCAAATGCCTTACTGAAGTCCATGTAGATCACATCTACCGCTCTGCCCTCATCAATTCTTTTTGTTACTTCATCAAAAAACTCAATAAAATTTGAGAGACATGATTTCCCACGCACAAAGCTATGTTGACTATCCCTAATCAGTCCTTGCCTTTCCAAATACATGTACATCCTGTCCCTCAGGATTCCCTCCAACAACTTGCCCATCACCGACGTCAGGCTCACTGGTCTATAGTTCCCTGGCTTGCCCTTACCATCTTTCTTAAACAGTGGCACCACGTCAGCCAACCTCCAGTCTTCCCAGCACCTCACCTGTGACTATCACTTCCCAGCTTCCCACAGAGTTCTAGGGTACACCTGATCAGGTCCTGGGGATTTATCCACCATTATGCATTTCAAGACATCCAGCACTTCTGCCTCTGTATTATGGACATTTTGCAAGGTGTCACCATCTATTTCCCTACATTCTATACCTTCCATATCCTTTTCCACAGTAAATACTGACGCAAAATACTCATTTAGTATCTCCCCCATTTTATGCAAAGGCCGCCTTGTTGATCTTTGAGGGGTCCTATTCTCTCCCTACCTACCCTTTTGTCCTTAATGTATTTGTAAAACTCTTTGGATTCTCCTTAATTCTATTTGCCAAAGCTATCTCATGTCCCCTTTTTGCCCTCTTGATTTCCCTCTTAAATATACTCCTACTGCCTTTATACTCTTCTAAGGATTCACTCGATCTATCCTGTCCATACCTTACAAATGCTTCCTTCTTTTTCTTAACCAAACCCTCAATTTCTTTAGTCGTTCAGCATTCCCTGTGCATACCAGCCTTTCCTTTCACCCTGACAGAGATATACCTTCTCTGGATTCTCGTTATCTCAATCCTGAAGGCTTTCCATTTTCCAGCCGTCCCTTCACCTGCCCCCAATCAGCTTTTGAAAGTTCTTGCCTAATACCGTCAAAATTAGCTTTTCTCCAATTTAGAACTTCAACTTTTAGATCTGGTCTATTCTTTCCCATCACTATTTTAAATCTAACCGAATTATGGTCATACTTGTTGGACTGTTGGTGCAATGAAGCTGCATCACAGCAATCTTTACTTTAAATAAAAATTGAGTTAACAAAAACATGCAAGTGCCCATTGTGGATAACAGTCTCTGCTTAATGGCCCATATGCAAACAGTGTGCCAGAAAGTTTCATTAAGCTTATTCATGAAAGAAGCCACTGCGGTATGGTAACATGTAGATGTTAGCACTGTGGAATTAAGTTCTAATAAAAGTTATCACCTTTAAGAGAAGAAAATTGAACAGAGAATCTAGAAGAAAAACAAAATGTTCTCACACAAGCAATGGAGCATCAGTGATATATTAATATTCAAATACTGATGCACATCTGATTCATGCATTGATCTCCCATTGCATAAAATTCTCAATACAGCAATTATATAAATTTAGTTTATGATTTTCAGCATATGAAATCAAACACTGCAGAATCAAATTTGAAAAACACATCTTGTGTCAAGTATTATGGCTGAACGATTAAAATTTGTTCAGAAATTTATAATTTACTGAAACAAATGGGTCTTAAAATATCTGTCACGCATGAAGAAGTCTCACTGATAAGTAACAAGAGTTAGCATGCAGCTACACTATGCAATCAAGGAGGCTTTTGCGGTAATTGGCTTCATTACAAGGAGAATTCAACAAGGATATTATGTTTCACTTCACTGTATAAATTGGGCCATACACTGACTGGACAGGTTCTTAATGTTAGATAAGTCAACACAGTTGAAATCAGGTTCAAATATCCATTTGCTGATTTTAATGATTTAATGTTTGGATTCCAAATTCAAACAAAGTGATTTATCAGCCCAATACTAGAAATGCAAAGAGGTTGAACTCTTCCCACCAACTTCAATTAATCCAAGTGGTCTCTAATTTATTTGCCATTTTACAGGTAAAGGCACCAAGTTTTGTCTTGCTGACACTGAAAAGGAAAGAGTTTGAGTGAGTGAGATCATAGTTTTAATTTATATGCTTTCTTTACTCTTTATTACTAAGGATACAAAAATACACTTCTCTTGAACAACAGATTTCTGGTGTTTGATCTTGAATTTTAAAAATTCCCAACTAATCTAGTCTAAAGTGGGACAGATAACTACTGCATATGTAATAAGTCTTCTTCAACTTTGTAACAGAATCATAACAAGCACCGCAGAGAGGTAAACCTTTCCACTTTCCATAAGATTTTTATGACCTCCAAATAAAGCTGACAATTTTAGAATTTACATGTGCCAAATTACCAGTACATCTGTTCTGCGAGTCTGCGCTGGTCAGGAACTGGGAACGCACTGTTCCATTTATTTTACTTAGGAGTTTTGGTATTGAGGCAAACAAATTTTTCTGTGTTAATCTTGTAAGATGATATCAGACCTGTTAGGTGCCGTTCGCTTTCCCCCCGCCCCCCACCCACCCCATTAGATCATCTAAATCTAGATGGTCATTTACTGCAGAAAACATTTCTAAAATTTGTAGCACTGTGGAACACTTTCCTACTTGTTAACAACCACAAAGAAAATATTGCATACACACCATATAAAACTGCAGTCGATAATGCTTCTTCACCAAACTCAGAACAAACATGCAGAAACCTGTAAAATGACAGCAGGAAATATATTGGCCTTCATAATATGCAAAAATATACATGAAAATTATGGTGAAAACTATTCTAATACACCATCTCATACAAATCTCTCAGGTAGAGGCAAATTTCATAACTTATTCATTATTATTAGTCATTCAAACCAATATTCAACCTAATTTTAAAAAGCTCACTGTTTGAAAGACCACTTTAAAAGTTACTTAACAGTTCATACTTTTTGCTAACTGGAAATGTGTTGCTGGAAAAGCGCAGTAGGTCAGGCAGCATCCAAGGAGCAGGAGAATTGATGTTTCAGGCATGAGCCCTCCTTCAGAAGAAGGCCTTTCCTGAAGAAGGGCTCATGCCCGAAACATCGATTCTCCTGCTCCTTGGATGCTGCCTGACCTGCTGATCTTTTCCAGTAACACATTTTCAGCTCTGATCTCCAGCATTTGCAGTCCTCACTTTCTCCTATACGTTTTACTAACACTTTTTACTGTATCGAGTATAAGAGTACATATTTACTGATCTCCTCAAATGTCTAGGGAGACGCTAGTGTGCTATGCTTATAAGTCACAATGGAAGTCACACATTTCACGTCCCTGAAAATTTTAAGATGAAATCCTATTATTTCTTAATAGTTTACAGTAACAAATTGTTAATTCAATGTCACCACTGTAGACAAAATCCTAATCAAAATTTAAATCAATTTAAACACCAATATTCTGAGGATCAGAATTTAAGAGCAGACATCTTTGTGCAACTCTAAACACAAATTGCAATCTTGCCATGTGCCTTCATGTGAAGGTGCTCATTAGGGATTTGGCGGCTTCCCTACAGGGAAGGAGGAAGGAAAGAAGAAAAGAAACAAACAATAAAATAAGGCATCATCACCCAGGTCTGTTTTCATGAACCAAATTCAAAATAAAACTGGAAGCATTTTAGATGGCATCAGTTTCAGAGCAAAACAATATCACGGCGCAGCTTATTTGTCTATCCTTTCACTCTTGCCACAACACACCAGGGTAAGTGCACTGATATTCAACCCCACTACTCCTGGGGTCATTACAATAGTTAAAATAATTAATCAAATTACCCAAAGTTCCCAATTTTTCTGTGTAATGAACTCAAATTAACAGCAAGCACTGACCATGTTTCTGTACTTAAGAAACTACTTTACATTACAAAAAAATGAATTCTATCTACGGACAAATACAATTATGAATTACCCTACAAGCTAAAACATTCTAGGGTATTTCCATTCTTTACTGTGCAGTCAGAAGGCAGCTGATAGAATAATTCTTTAGTCTTTCAGTAACTAATTAGCGGCAACAGCTTATTGCAAACAGTGGCAGAGAATCATCAGGACAGACAAAGCAGAGATTGTGGCATAAAGGTCAAGAAATTGAAAGGGAGTTGCGTTGGGAGTCCTTAACATCGATTCTGAACACAGTGAAGTCTTGTGACATCAAGTCAAACATGGGCAAGGAAACCTGCTGCTAAAGTCTGTGGCAAGTGGTCAGGGAACCAACAATAGAGAAAAATGACATCACCTTCACAAATCTATCTGTAGCAGATACTGATACTGTCTTGGACAAACATAAGAGTGGTCATCGTGAAGGTGAAGGCCACCATCACTTTGGGGATGCTGTCCATTGAATTGTTTGGCGCTAAATGGGATAGACTTTGAATAGATGTAGCAATGCAAAAGGTGCCAATGGGTCATTAGCAGCAGCAAACCTGAACTCTAACACAACTGTAACCTCACAGCCCAACACGTATCCTACTCTATCATTACCGTTAAACCAGAGGATGATTTAATGAAGAATGCAGGAAAGTGCGCCAGCGGCAGACATACCTAAAAAAATTAGATATCAAACTGGTGAAGCCAAAAAGCAGCACTACTTGCATGACAAACAGCATAAAAAAGCAAATGACAGATAAGGCTAAGCACTTCCATACCAATGGATCAGATCAAAGTCTGCAGCACAGCCTCATCTGGTCATGAACACAATACAAGAGAAGGTTCCATAAGAATCCCATCCTTCGTGATGGGTGAGTCCAGCATGTAAATACACAAGATAAGGCTGAAGCATTTGAAGCATTCTATATGCAGAATTATCAAGTAGTTAATGCCAGTCTTCAACCAATTCAATTCACATATTAGAAAGAAACAGCTAAAGATACTGGATCCAGCAAAGGTTATGGGCCGTGACAACATTCTGACAATAATATGAAATTTGCATGCTTCAGAATTTGCAAGACTCTTAGCAATAGTTACATCACTGGCTTTTACTCAATATTGGGCAAAATTAGAGTGGTGGTGGAAAACCACAGCAGGTCAGGCATCATCTGAGGAGCAGGAAAATCGACGCTTCAGGCAAAAACCCTTCATCAGGAAAGAGGCTGGGAGCCTCGGGATGGAGAGATAAATGGGAGGCGGTGGGGCTGAGGAGAAGGTAGCTGAGAGTGCAATAGATGGATAGAGGTGGGGGTAAAGATATTAGCTTGGAGAGGAGGGTGAAGCAGATAGATGGGAAGGAAGATTGAAAGATGGGACAGGTCAGGAGGATGGTGCTGAGCAGCCCAAAATTGCCCAATGTTCTGTAGGACAAATCCTGACTGGCCAATTACTGCCCCAGTCAACTCTTAATTGACATCTCTCATCCCTTTGCTGACGTTATCAACAGCATTTTCCTAACTCACTCATGTTCAATTTGGGTTCCACCAAGACCATTCAGCTTCTGACTTTTTTTTAAATTTCAAAAATATACTTTATTCATAAAATATTTTGATGATCAGTACAATTGGTCTTGCCATACATACGTAAACATTCCATTTCTTTGCATACAGAGACAGAGTAATCATTCACATACACAGGTCTGTACGATTACTAACCACATATTTATCTGGGGGGGGGGGGGGAAGAGAGGAGGAGGAGGAGGAGGGGGGGGGGGTCAGCGGAGCCCCCATACTACATCAGTCCCTATGCTTAGGCAGGCAGACGTTACACGGTGGTCATTCCCCACCGCGCCTTGGCGGCAGCTGCCCAAAGCTTCAGCATGTCCCTGAACACGTAGTTCTGGACTTTGGAATGTGCCAGTCTGCAACACACAGTCAGGGTCAACTCCTTCAGTTGGAAGTTCAACAGGTTTCAGACCGCCCAGAGAGCGTCCTTCACAGAGCTGATGATCCTCCAGATACAGTTGATGTTCATCTCGGTGTGCGTCCCAGGGAACAGACCGTAGAGCATGGAGTCAAGATACTGAAACAATCCAAATTCAAATGCAGAAAGACCTGGATAACATCCACTTATAGGATTAAAGTGGCAAAGCAATATTTGCACCAATTAAGTACCAGGAAAAGACCACATCCAACCACTGACCTTTGCATTTAATAGTACCACTATTGCAGAATTCTCCACAATGAACATTGTGGGATCTACCATTGATCAAAAACTGAACTGGAGTAGCAGTATATATATTGTGGCATCAACTGCAGGTCATCACCTCCTGTATCCCAAAAGCCTATGCACCATCTACAAGGCACAAGTCAGAACTGCAATGGAATAGTTGTCTGCAGAAGTGCTGCTGCAACAACACTTGGAAGCAGCTCAACATCATCTAGTCAAAGTTGCCCACATAATTGACACTACACCCACAAACATTCTCTTGCTCCACCACAAAGGCTTAATGGAAGCAGTATATACTATGTACAAGATGCATTGCAGAAATACACCAAGGTTCCTCAAATGACACCCTCACAAACCTACAACCACTACGATCTCAAAGGAGAAGAGCAGCAGATACATGGGAACACCATCACCAGCAAGTTCCCAAAGTCACTCAGCATCCTGAGTTGGAAATACATGACCATGCCTTCAGTATTTCTGGGTTAAAATCCAGGACTCCTTCTCCAACGGCATTCTGGATCTACTTAGACCAAATGGGTTACAAGGCAGTAGCACGGCACCACAGTCTCAGAGGCAACTAAGGGGCACGAATGCTCCTCCAGCCAGCAACACCACATACTATGAATAAATAAACTGAAAATGTTGGCATCTCAGTGCTGAACTTCAACAAAGTCTTTCCAATTATTAAGCTTGTTTTCATAAACTTCATATAAATGAAAGATCAGGTTTGGATTTGGTTTTAAACTTCAATTATCAAATTGCTAAGTTTTAATATATTGTACCAAATATTGGATTAACCTGATATGCAGCTGTACTGTGCACAATTTAGGGGCTTAAAGGTAAAATGAACTTCAATTGCCATTGATTGCTTTTGATCATGGCTAAATAAATGGCTGAACTGTTATTTCAGAAAAATAGCAACATAAACTTGATATATTAGTCATGCAAAATGTTAATCAGAAACTCCTTTAGCCAGACTAGAGGGTGACAATTTTGTTTTAAAAAAAATTATTATACATATCATTAAGAGCTATAAAGGCCATTTCAAAGTCACTGCTAAAAAAAGTGTGCTTTGCAAAAAGCTCAGAACAACTGAACTATGAAAAATTGGAGGTGTCCTGTTCAAAGAAAAATCTACATTATTGTTTGAATCACAAGAAACAAGTTCAGGTCTACAGCGTACAGTAAAACCAATCTAAAGACTTACAATGTTGGAAATACACTAAACTTTACTCACCTGCTAGATACATTGCAAATGAGATGAAGCGGTGATAGCGGACCAAGAATTGAAGTGGCACTTCCCTTCGCACCAGACCACCAAAATAATCAGCAACTGTTTCTCCATAAAAGAAATAGTTTACACAGAGAAGGATGTACCTGTCAAAAAGGACAAGTATGCAAAAATATTTCATTTAAAATCAAAATGTTTCATTAATGTTTGATACATGGCTATTTTAAGTTGCACAATATTTTCAACTTGAATTTTCTTTAATTTCATTCATTTCATACAGCTCGCTGAAGCTCAGTTTACGTACCGCCAGTGTCACTTGGCTTCTGACCTCATTACAATTTTGGTCCAAACACAAGTTGAACTCCAGTGGTGCGGTGAGAGAGCAACTGCTCTTAGCATCAAGGCCTCCTTTGGTCAAGCATGACATCAAGATGCCTTAGCAAAACTTGAGACAATGGGATTCAGGGGAAAGCTCAGCTGTTAAAGCATACTTACCACAAGGATTATTGTTTTGATTAAGAGCTAGGACATAGCACTTTCTCAGGATAATGTCCTAGACCCAAACATCTTCAGCTATTTCATTAATCACCTTCCCTTATTGTAAGGTCAGAAGGAGAAATAATTACTGATGATCACACAATATTCAGCACTATTTGTGATACCTGAGATATTGAAGCAGTTTGCAAATATATGTATCAAGTCTGGGACAATATCCAGGCTACGTCTGACAAGTGGCAAACAACATTTGTGCTACTTAAGTGGCAAACAATGACTATCATCAACAGATAACCCAACCATTGTTCCTTAACATTCAACGGCATTAACATCATTCAATTCCCCATATAAACATCTTGGGGGTTACCACTGAACACAACTGAATAGGATCAGCTACATTAATACTGTGGCAGGAAGAGCAGGTCAGTGGCTCAGAATTCTAAGCAAGTAAATCACTTCCCATCTCTCTATTATCTGTCTAGCATCTAGAAGGCACAAGTCGGTAATGTGATGGGGTACTCTTCCCCTTACCTTTTTGGGTGTAGCTCCAACAACACACTAAGGTGAACACCATCAAGGTCAAAGCAGCCCATTTGATTGGCACTCCATTCACCACCATCATTCACTCTCCTAACTGCTGACACACAGTACCACCTACAAGGTGTAGTGCAAGGATCCTCTGACAGTACCTACTAAACCTGCATCTTCCACCACTTAGAAAGGCAAGGACAGAAAATGCATGGGAACCACCAGCTGCAAGTACCCTTCCAAAGCTCATATAATCCTAACTTGGAACTAAATCACTATTTGTTCACTATAATCAAGTCAAAATTCTGGAACTCCCTAATAGTCCAGTGGACATCACAACAACCCCTGAGGTGCAGCAGGTCAAAAACACAGTTTGCCATCACCTTTCTAGGGCAATTACAGATTGGCAAGGAATGCTGACTTTAATCCCAGGAACAAAAAGTCATTGATCCTTGGAGGACATCATTCTATGCAGATTCGTAGAGTTGTAGAGCAGCAAAACCTTCAGTCCAGATATCTGCCAACCAGATATCCTAAACAAGTGTAGTCCCATTTGCCAGCATGTGACTTGTATGCCTCTAAACACTTCCTATTCATGTACCCAGCCAGATGCCTTTTAAATATTGTAATTGTACCAGCCTCTACCACCTCCTCTGTATATGGTGAATCCTAAAGTTCACATTTACAGGAGGTTGGTCCTCTGGTATTTCCCATCGCTTAGCAGGTACCTCTCTAGTCCTCTTCAGATAGGCCTTAAACATTTATACTGTGCAAAAACTTACTCTCAATAGCTTTCTTTATTTTCACCACTTTCTTATCCAGTTCTGAAATAGCTAATAAAAAAACTCCACATGAAGTACAGACATCCTAAATTCAGATAGACAACGGTGTCTTCCAATTCATGATAAGAAAATGACTATCAACTTTCCTAACATTCCCTCGGTTATTGCAAACAATGACCTTTAGGGGATTTACTCTATGTAGAGAAACAGCAATGCAGCTGCTGTGACTCTTGCCTACTTTTCTAAAACAAAATCTTCCCTGTAACTGTTTTGGTTACAGCTCAATCTTTTTAGTTGGTGTGTGCTTTCCTTTTGCGTTTGGCTAAAGTTAATCTTATATATTCTATAATTTGTATTTTTTGCATATCTAGTTTGAGTGTGTTTGTGTGTTTCACTGCATGAGAGCTGTACAAGCAAAGACGTATTTTTCACATTTTCAGTATTTTCAGCTGAATGGGTTTTAGCTCAACAAAATGAGCCCCTTACTTGCTACACGCAAGAAAGTCTACCTAATCCTTATAAACTGCACATGAAGAGATGAGTACACAATGGATTTGTAATTATATCCTACTGTAGTAAAATAATAAACCTTGTTACAATCAAACAAGCAGTGGGAGGGAGAGAGAACCACTCCATCCCCTCATTTGGTCACACCACCATGAGTATGGACCAGATGGCCAAATGACTTATTTCGCATTTCATGTAACTTTAGTTGATAAAATCTATAATACTGAAGATGCAATGTAATTAGTGAAAGCAGTGCGCCAATTCAATGGGAAGAATACATGCTATAAAGTGCTCAGTTTGTCCAGATTGTGAGATGACTAGCATGTTTCAGAAAAACATCAGCAGCGTGGGCTTGATTTATTATCTGACTGAGATATATATGGAACCTTTCTCCTCGTCCTGCCTGAGAACGAGAAGCAATGGTAAAACCCCACTTAAAAACAACACAGGATGAAGCTTCGGTAAATAATGAGGCAATAAGCCATCTTCAGGCAATGCACACATGATACAAACTACAGTCTTTTGCACTCAAACACACATTTTACACTTTGTTTCTTCTGCTTCTCATAGCTTTTCACACCCCCCATTTTAAAATGTTCTCTAAATTTTTCTCAATCTTCTCAATCCTGATTAAACATCATTCCTTGGTCAAGAAAACTGTGAAACTATATTTGAAAGCAATTGCAAATAAAATAAGTTAAACAACTGGCATGGGAATGTAGGATGGCCTACAGGCATACAGAGCTAAATGTAGTCCCCTGTTAGAGAAGCAAAGCTCAGAAAATTCCTCGCTTCGCAAAATTACTCAAATGGTCTATTTCTCGTTTAGGTATGTGTGAATGGAATTTAGGCCCAAGGTGGGCTATTTGAAATACCTTCCTCTGTGACTGAGGAGGTCACTACATCTCTATATTAAAAAATAAAAACAGCTCTCCTAACATCTAGCATACGCCCCCTACCACTGAACCCATGCCATCTCATGGTCCTCTGAAAAATCCTTATCTTTCCTCATAACCTCCATGCCAAGCTATGGCCCTCTAGGCATTAATAATCTCCCTGTCAAACTATACATCCATCCATGTCTATTGGTGTCTCACTTCCTCCATGTAATACTGTCCTCTACCCACCCCAGTTACCCAGCATAGCTCTTAACAGCCCTATGCCAACACAACTAGACTTTGCTCTTTTGTCCTCCACGCCAACTCATTCAGTATCTGTTATAGCCAGGCCTCAGAACCAGTGCAGAGATGCGATAGAATAAAGTTTTCATGCCTATTTACGATTTCACTATGCCCACATGATAAATAATGAGAAATGTAAGTAATTACATTTAAGCTCCAAAACATAATTCTTTATAAAAACAATTACATTCATGATTTATAATAAGTACTAAATAATCTTTTGAAGCTTTCAACCACACTGAACTGAAAGGCACCTCAGTGGTCATAGAACATAGAAAAATACAGCGCAGTACAGGCCCTTCGGCCCTCGATGTTGCGCCGACCAAATCCTACCTAACCTACACTAGCCCAATAACTTCCATATGCCTATCCAATGCCTGCTTAAATGACCATAAAGAGGGAGAGTTCACCACTGCTACTGGCAGGGCATTCCATGAACTCACAACCCGCTGCGTAAAGAATCTACCCCTAACATCTGTCCTATACCTACCACCCCTTAATTTAAAGCTGTGTCCCCTAGTAACAGCTGACTCCATTAGCGGTAAAAGGTTCTCAGTGTCTACCCCATCTAAACCCTAATCATCTTGTACACCTCTATCAAATCTCCCCTAAACCTTCTTTTCTCCAATGAGAACAGGCCCAAGTGCCTCAGCCTTTCCTCATACGATCTTCCTACCATGCCAGGCAACATCCTGGTAAACCTCCTCTGCACTTGTTCCAATGCCTCCACATCCTTCCTATAGTATGGCGACCAAAACTGCACACAATACTCCAGATGAGGCCGCACCAGAGTCTTATACAACTGCAACATGACCTCAGGACTCCGGAACTCAATTCCTCTACCAATAAAGCCCAGTACACCATATGCCTTCCTCACAGCACTATTTACCTGGGTGGCAACTTTCAGAGATCTGTGTACATGGACACCAAGATCCCTCTGCTCATCCACACTACCAAGTAGCCTACCATTAGCCCAGTAATCCATCTTCTTGCTACTCCTACCAAAGTGAATGACTTCACACTTAGCTACATTGAATTCCATCTGCCACCTTTCTGCCCAGCTCTGCAACCTATCTATATCCTGCTGTAACCTGCCACATCCTTCTTCACTGTACACAACTCCACCGACCTTTGTGTCATCCGCAAACTTGCTCACCCAGCTTTCAAGGCCCTCCTCTAGATCATTTATAAAGATGACAAACAGCAACGGTCCCAAAACAGATCCCTGTGGTACACCGCTAGTAACTGCACTCCAAGATGAACCTAGTCCATCAACTACTACCCTCTGTCTCCTTCCAGCCAGCCAATTCCTAATCCAAACCTCTAATGCACCTCTAATTGCAGGTTATAAGTTCAATTGTGCTTGTTCTATAATAATAATCCTCAGGCTTATGCCAATGAACTACTTTTTAAAAAAAATAACAAATAATAAATGCCAAGAGATTTAAATATTTTGCCATAGTTACTTGGTCTGTCGTAGTGTGACTCCAGAACCACAGCAATGGGTCATCACTGCCCTCTGACATTGCCTATAAGTCACCTCATTTCAAAGGTAATTAGCTACGGGCAATAAATACTGGTCTTGCAAATGATGTCAACTTCTCAAGGAAGAATAAATTTCAGAAGATCATGATCTTGCTTGTGCATCCATGAAATAGTTTTCCAAATTCAAGTGGGAACATTTATGAGTCAATGCTTACATCTCTTGAGACAGTTACAGGGGGATAAAAATGACCAATTATAGGAGATAAAAATGCTCAATTTTGGAGAAAGAGTGTTGAAATATTATTGAACTGAAATAAAGAGCAAAACAAGCCTCTGAACTTTAACATCAATGATATAGCAACAGGATTGAACTGAAGCATAATTTACATAGAGTTAATTTGATGCTTCACTTCTATTCCTTTGTATCACTAGTTCCTTTATATCAACCTGGTAAATTTTACAGTCACATCCAAATTGTTATTATAATTATTACCCAAGTGATTCAACTTAAAAATATGAATTTACACTTTAATGAAAATTCAGAATATGAAGTAGAAAATACTGCCGGCTGGCTGTATGTTTCAAATCCAGAGATACAAATTTGACAGCATACTAAATTGCTTTGTTTTTGCATATAACAATAGTGAATTGGGTCCTCTCATGATCATTCCTAAATTCTTTTGAAAGAATATGTTATTATATGAATAAATTTATTGTGTGTAAATTTTATTAATTTGAAACGCCGATAAAGAAATCTTCAAGTTCTAACTTAAAGGACACAAATTTAAATCATTCTATGTTTTAAAAAAGGGTTGGAGAAACTCAGCAGGTCCAGCAACTTCTATGGAGTGAAAAGCAAAATTAATGAGTTCCAGTGATCTTTCATCAGAACTGAAAGTAGCTGGGAAATGGATGGTAGTTACCCTGATGACAGGGTTGAGTGGGTGGGGTTGTGGTTAGGAAAGAGTGAGTCAAATAGATGGACATGATACCCAGAAACAGAGAGGAAAAAATGGAGAAGCAGACAAAGGGATTGCCAAGACAGTAAACTAAATGGGTGGAAATGGATAATGCAAATAGTTGAAGAAGGGTTGGCTGTGCTGGGAAAAACCCACATAGAACAGGACCTGGAATTGAGGCAGTGGTTACTGAACAGTAGATTACCCCTGCCTTGAATGTTCACATAATACAGCATAGACTTTCTCAACTTCAAATAACATTCTTGGTTTTAGGCACACACTTCTGGTCCAGAATAAACTAGACATTGAGATAATCTATCTCTTGACATGCTAAACTACTCCCTTTCTTTAGGAACAACTGGTTTCATTTATATCTTTCACCAAGACTTCTTCAAAACTAATACCAAAATAGTTTTCTTCAAGCTATGGGTGTCTGCCCTAAGCCAAACAATCACTTCCAGAACCTTCTAACTTAAGGCCATTGCACAACGGTTTACCCTGTTCTCTTGTAAACTCAGCCAATAAAAACAAAACCCCAAAATTATTTAGGAAGTTTCTCTCGTACTATGCTTTTTAAAAAAAAAAGCAAGGCTAAAAAAACTTACAAGTTGGTTGTTAAAGGAACCATGTCTGACAAGTGAAGTCAGGGACAGCATAAAAGCAATTGAGAAAGCAATGTGGTGAACATTAATGGAAGCCAGAGGATTGGGAAGCCTTTTTAAAAAAAAGCAGAGGACAACTAAAAAAGCAATAAGGGGAGAGAAGATATAATAGCAGGGTAAGCTAGCTAGTAATATAAAAAGAAGATTTCAATCGTTTTTAGATACCTAAAAAGTTATAGAGGGGCAAGAGTGGACATTGGACCACCTGGAAAATGAGACTGCAGAAATAAATGGGAAACAAAAAAAATAGCAGAGGAACTGAACAGTTACTATGCATCAGTCTTCATGGTGGAAGACACAAGTAAAATATAAGAACTTCAAGAAAATCAAGGGGTAAGAGGTGAGCATAGTGGTCATCACGAAGGTGGTGGTACTGGGAAAGCTGAAATGTCTGAAGGCGGATAGATAGACTATACTCCAGAGTCTGAAGATGGTAGTTGAGGAAATTGGAGAGGCATTGGTGGTAATGTTTCAGGAATGAATGAAGTCAGGGAGGGTTCCAGAGCACTGGTAAATGGCTAATATAACACCACTGTTTAAAGAAGGTTGGGCATTAAGAGACAGGAAAATATAGGTCGGTTAGCCTGACCTTGGAGGTTGGTAAGAGTTTAGACTATTTTATTAAAGAGGAGATTGAGTCATCCTTGGAAGTGCATGGTAAAATAAGGCTGAGTCAAGGGGAAGGCATACCTGACAAATCTGTTAGAATTTTTTGGGTGGTAAAAAGCAAGTTAGACAAAGGAGAGCCAATGAATGTGATACATTTGGATTTTCAAAAGGCCTTCGGCAAGGTGCCACATAGGAGGCTGTTAAATAAGAGCCCATGGGTGTTAGGGGCAATGTAATGGCTTGACTAGAGGATTGGTTGACTAGTAGAAGGCAGAGAGAGGGGATAAAGGGGTCTTTTCCAAGATGGCAGCTGGGACTAGTAGAGTTTCTCAGAGGTCAGTGGTGGGATCACAAACTGTTGAGGTTATTCATTAACAGTCTGGATAAAGGAACTGAGGGCATTGGTGCTGAGTTTGCAAATGGTACAAATGATAGGTGGATGGACAGGTAGCACTGAGAAAATGGAAAGGCTGCAGGAGGACTTGGACAAGCTTGGAGTGTGTACAAAGAACAGGCAGATGGAATACAATGCAGGAAAGTGTGAGGTTTTGCACTTTGGTAGAAAGAAGAGAGGCCCTATTTTGGGAATAGTCTTCGGAAATCTGAAACACAAAGGGACTTGAGAGTCCTAGTTCAGAATTCTCTTAAAGTTAACATGCAGATAGGAAGATAGATGTAATGTTAGCATTCATTACAAGAGCAGAGTACAAGAGCAGGGATGTACTGGTGAGGCTGTATTAGACTCTGGTCAGAATAATGAAAGCAGTTTTGGGCCTCATTTCTAAAGAAGGATGCACTGGCATTGGATGGGTTCCAAAGCAGATTTGTAAGAATGTTCCCGAGAATGAAGGGCTTGTCACGAGGAGTGGTTGAGGACTCTGGGTCTGTACTTAAAGTTTAGAAGGATAAGAGGGGATCTGATTGAAACTTAAAGAATATGGAGAGATCTGGATAGAGTGGACTTGGAGGTGATGTTTCCATTGGTAAGAGAGACGAGGACCTGAGGGCAAAGCCTCCGAGTGTCGGGACAACCCTTTAGAATGGAGAAGAAGAGGAATGTTTTCAGTCAGAGGGCAGTTCTCTGGGACTCATTGCCACAGAAGGCTGTGGGGACCAAGTCTTTGAGTGTCTTTAAGTCAGAGATAGACAGGGTCCTGATTAGTAGGGGGATCAGGGGTTACAGGGAGAAGGCAGGAAAATGGGGTTAACTAACAGATCAACTACAATTGAATGGAGCAGCAAACTTAATGAGACAAATGACCTAATTCTACTCCTATATCTTCTGGACTTATTGCCTTCATGAAGACAGACAATATCTATATGCCACTGTTAAAATCAAAACTTTAAAATAAATTACATTCAAACAAATACATAAATCAAAGACCTTACAATCTATCATATTGTGAACAACTTTCATAGATGTCTTCTTTTAAAGATAAACAGTGCAAGTCTGTCTAACCATTGTTCACAGCCACAACTTAACAACACAAGGGATCAGCTCCTGACTGTTCAAGATTATTTCCAACTCCACAGTACTATGTAGTTTCACTTGATGTTTTTCAATTTAAGTTCTGTGTTTTGGTTCAATAATTCAAAACTCCAATGAATCTACTAAATGTTTGACTATTTTGGGAACTTTATTTAAAATCAAAACCTGAATCTTCTAATACAAGCCATTTGTCAATCTCCATTAGTCACTATTGCACCTTGGGACCCTGTAAAGATTTTGATGGCAAGAAGATATGTATTTATAAATTAAACATCTGATTGCCTGCTTTACTCTGGCTGGATCACTGCTCAATTCCCTACTACAGTACGGTCAAATGTGATACTGAGGTTTTGCCTTGCAATTAACTTAGATTTTTAATACGTTTATAGTGACAGCTGTAACAAAAGATGCACAGAATTACGAAATGAAGGAAGGAAAACAGACAAAGCCACAAGTGGCACTACTATCAAGATATTTTTATTTAAATGCACGTTCATGACTTTCCTACTACATTTTACAGTGAAAGCTTAATAAAAGTGACTCTCATTTCCCTCGCTCTTCTACAAGCAATAAAAATGCACTTTATTTATTTTGAACAAACTCACCAGCTCAATGTTCTGAACCAAGGCAGTTCATAAGAACGATAAACTCTGTAACCAATTGTGATGATCTCATGAAAACACTTGATTTGAACATAGAGAACCTAAAAGAGAATATGAAAAATTGGTGTACATTCAAAATTGATTCTAAAATATTTAATCACTCCAGTTACAGAAATAATCCATCTATTGCTTTCCCACCAACTTTCCCCCAAGCCCCACCCTCACTCCCCTATTTATCTCAGCCCCCTTCCTCCTCCATATTCCTGATGAAATACTTATGCCTGAAACGTCAACTCTCCTGTTCCTCAGATGCTTTTCCAATACCACACTTTGACATACTTTCACTGAGCACTTTGAAAAATTGATTTGAAGATCCTCCACTGTTCGTCAACTGTCCCACCATAAAGTCTTTGCTTGTAGTCTACTTTAGCCAAGTTCCCCCTCATGCTATTGTAGTCTCCTTGGTTTAAGCACAGGACCCTGGTATTGAATTTTATTTTCACACTTTCTACCTGTATTTTAATTCAACCATACTGTTATCACTCCTTCCAAGAGGATCGCTAACTATGAGATCATTAATTATTCCTTACTCATTACACAGGACCAGATCTAGGATAGCTTGCTCCCTCATCATTTCCAGTACATACTGTTTAAGAAAATGATTGCAGATACATTCAATGAACTCCCTCAAGGCTACCCTGACCAACCCAGTTTGACCAATTGACATACAGATTTAAATACCCCATGAAAATTAGATTTTTACAGGCATTAGCTTATTCTTTGCTTATTGTCCACTCCAATGTGATATTATTATTTGGTCGCCTATAGACTATGTCTATCAGTGACATTTTCTTCTTGAAATTTCTAAGTTTACCCAAATGGATTCATCTCTTGCCATATCATCTGTTACTATTGCCTTGATGTCATCCTGGAATATCAGAGCTACATCCCCTCCCTTTCCTCCTGTCTGTCCTTTCAAACAGTCTGACACCCTTGGATATTTAACTCCCAGTCGTGATCATCCTTAAACCATGTCTCCACAATGGCACATTCACAATGATGTGTACCGCTAACTCATCTGCCTTGGTCTGAATGCTACGAGCATTTAGGTAAAGAGCCTTCATGCTAGTTTTTAATACCCTCTTTATGAATTCTGACATCTCCAATAATAATTTTCTTGAGTTATCCTTCCTTTCAACTTCTTTCATAGTCTGCCAATGTAGTTAAACACTCCTGCACACACGCTAACTTGCTGCTTTTCTTTCTATTTACCATCATACTTCTTGTTGTTTTTCCTTTCCTTCCCCCGATTCACTAGTTTAAAGTCCGAGTGAACAGCCTATTTATCGCTTTCGCTAGAACACCAGTTCCAGATCAGTTCAAGTGAAAACTGTCCCATTGTTACAGATCCCTCCTATGTCAATGCCCCATGATATGGAAACCTCTTTCCTACGCCACTCCTTTAGCCGTACGTTTATTTCCATTATTTTCTTAATCCTAAGCCAATTTGCCTGTGGCTCAGATAGTTACCTGGAGATTATACACTTTGAGGATCTGTCCATAATTTTATTCTTTGTGCTTTATAATACCCTAACAGTCCTCCTTTCTTGCCTATGATGTTTGTCCTGATGTAGACTACAACAGCTGGATCCTTCTATCCTTTTCCAATATCCTTTCAAGCCATTCAGAACTATCCCATACCTGGCACCAGTCAGGCAACATACCATGCAGGACTGTTGATCTTGCATACAAAGGATACTATTTAACCCCCTAATTATAGAATCCCCCTACAACTACCATTTGACTTTTTGCTCCCCTCATTTGAATGGTCTCCTGTACTACGGTGCCATGGTCAGCTGTCTCATCCTCCCTGCAGCTCTGTTCCTCATTCACACAGGGAGCAAGTACCTTGTACCTGTTGGACAAGGTCAAGAGGTGAGACTCTTCTTCCTGCCCGACTTACAGTCACACCGTGCTGTCCCTGGCCACTGACAATTTGTGATATTTAATCAACCAGGTATGACTGCCTCCTGAAACAGAGCATCCAGGTACTTTTCTCCCTCCTGGATATGCCGCAGTGTTTGAAGCTCAGATTCTAGCTGATCAATTCTGAGCCAGAGTTCCTCGAGCAACCAACACTTGCTGCAGATGTGGTCACTGCAGTTCGCAACGGGATCAGCCAACTCCCATATCACACAGCTACAGCACATCACTTGCCCAGCCACCTCTACTTAGTTAATTAATTAGCTAGTTAGTTAATCCCGATTAGTTAATCTAATTTGTTTTACCGTGTCTTTTTCCAAATCTAGGACAGATTTCCTATTAGCCAATCAGGTCACAACTGTCCTGTGACATCACTTTTTCAGTTTGGTTTCAGTTACTCCCTGCGTTCCCCACTGCCAGTTAGTTATATATTTACAGCACTGCTCTAGACTCTGAAAACAAGGCCATGAATCCAGTGGTCATATAAAAACTTACAGCTCTGCTCCATCAACTCAGAAAACAAGGCCTTGAATCCCTCAGTTAGTTAGTTATATAGTTACAGCTCTGCTCCACCCTCTGACTCCAAAAACAAGACCACACAACATCTTCTGCCTGAAAAAGTTGCCCCTCAGGTCCCTTTTTAATCTTTCTCCTCTCATGTTAAATCTATGCCCTCTAGTTTTGGACTCCCCTATCCTGGGGAAAAGACCTTAGCTATTCAACCTGTCCATTTTGTTTATGATTTTATAAACCTCTAAAAGGTCACCTCTCAAATTCTGACATTCCAGGGAACAAAGTCCCAGCTTATTCAGCCTCTCCCTATAGTTCAAACCCTCCAATACCAACAAAAGTCTTGTAAATCTTTTTCAAACTGTTTCAAATTTAACCTTTTTCCTATAGCAAGGAAACCAGAATTGAGTACAGTATTTTAAAAATGGCCTCACCAATGTCCTGTACAACCACAACATGACATCCCGACTCTTATACTTAATGCACTGACCAATGAAGCCAAGCATGCTAAACACCTTCACCATTTCATCTATTTCAACTCAATTTTCAAGGAACTAAAAACCTACACCCTTAGGTTACTTTGTTGTGTGAGATTCTTGCTCCTGGGGTAGACAATGGCACAGTCAGCAGGGAGGATGTGCTAGCAGACAACAGCAGCAAGGTACAAAATTATTCAAGTAGCTTTGGACAGTAGCCCATCCAAATCGGAGGCATACAGAGCAGTGAAAACTAGTGGAAAGCAGTAGAATTTTTATTTTTTTTTTAGGAACCAGAAGATTAAAAGTCTAATAAAAAGAAAATGATTATGATAGTAACTTGGTTACAAACAAAAACAAATGACAAAAGCTTAAAATTGTATATAAAACAAGTGTAGCTAGAGGGTGTGTGTCGGGACACTTGAAGCATGCAACCGGGGAAATGATAAAGAAGAAAATAGAAATGGCAGATATTTTCACCCAATGATTTGCCTTGATCTTCACAGTGGAAGATACTATAAACATCTCAAAGACAACAGATAAGCAAGGAGTTAATAGTAGGAAAGATGTTTCGAAAGCCTTTATCATGAGGACAAAGTATTTGACAAAATAATGCGACTGAAGGCAAGTAGGTCACTAGCACACAAATAGTAGTAAAAATGTTGTTAGATGGAAATGAAAATGCTTCTCCAAGGTACATTTTCACTTTTCTTTGGAGATAATGTGACAAAATCTAATATACACAAAATATTTTGAGTCTACATTTTAAAACTACGACTTGAGTGTGTAACGTTTAAGGGTAATTAAAAACAAAAATCAGCTCAGGAAGATCTTCCAAAACAGTGACCTAATTCACTACATGAAAAGATTGATTTTGCTGTGATTTATGAGAGGTGATATAAACAGAGAGCCATTTGCTTTATTTGGATCATGATATATCAAAAAAATGATTTTAAGCTTCAGAAACACAGAGGTTAGAGGTCTTAGTACAGTTTAGAGGAGACTTGACTGTGTTGAGAAGGAAATATAATTCCCTAGAAATGAATAAAAGGCAATTCAGGGAAAGCACATTTACTCAGTGTTAAAGTTTAGTTTGTGAAATTTTCAAATCAGAGATGTTTGGTTAGAAACCTGAGCTTACGAAAAGCTGATAAAGTCGTGTGTATCAGTTTTGAGAGTATTCATCTAAATTGATTTCACAGTCGTAGAATAGAACTGGGATGAATCAATTAAGTTGAATTTAATTTCTACAGATTTGAATCTCTGTAACAGAAAGGGTTGAAACTTTGTTTTGCTGTTTGCTTTAAGATCTTTCAAACTGTGATTGATACTTAGATAGCTTCTGTTTTTCATAGAATCATTGAATCCCTACAGTGTGTAATCAGGCCATTTGGCTCGTCAAGTCCACACCAACCCTCCAAAGAGCATCCCACAGATCCATTCCCCGCCCCCCCTCCCCCCCACACCCCATCCCTGTAACCTGGCATTTCCCATGGCTAATTCATCCAGCCTGCATGTCCCAGGATACTATGGGAAATTCAGCATGGCCAATCCAATGTTTCTTGTATAAATATACGTCTGTTTCCTTGCTAAAAGAAATTCTTCAGCTTTGTGTGACTATGTCTCAGTGAATAATCACTACTTTGATGTTCTTTAAATGGTCAAGTCAGAATGTCACTCTAGAATCCATGTCCTGTAGTTCTATCAGCTGAGATTATAGCATCATGTTAAATTCAGAGGACGGGAAGACACAGAAAGCAAAAATCAGAAAGACACTACAGGAGAACAAAATCTGGAGGGATGAGAGAGAAAGTGTACTAATGATCACAGCAAGTGTATTAACTGATAAGCACATATTGTCATAGATAAAATCAAGGGAAAGATGGAAAAAGGTTTCAAAAAGTGATAGTATAACAAATCAAAGGATTTGCTTTTATGGACAAATTTTAACATGGAGGAAATGCTGAGAAGGTAGCCACCACAGAATTGTATGCCAGGCTGAAGACAATGTTACGAGGAAATATCTTCACCTTAGTCAAATATGTGGGATGGGAGACAATTGTCACTAAGCATTGGTCAATCTAGGGTCCAGGGAAGAGAGTAATTGTGCAAGGTGAATCCTATAAAGTGAATTCTGTACACCAGTAGAGGGGTAAGAAAATGCCAAATCAGCAGATATTCGTGACACAGGTAAAGGGGATAGTTTATCATGGAAACCTATTTGTTCAGGTTTATCTAACTGTAGGAATGCAGCATTGAGTGAGGAACGTGGTTTACAGTAAACAATACGTGGCTCAGTTCAAATTTGGTAAATGTAAATGGGGATAATTTTGTTTCAAATGTGCTTGTGTGTCAAGTTTCAAACAGATGGACATAAAGGAGTGAAGATGAGATTAGAGTGGTGCTGAAAAGCACAGCAGTTCAGGCAGCATCCGAGGAGCAGGAAAGCCCGAAACATCAATTTTCCTGCTCCTCGGATGCTGCCTGACCTGCTGTGCTTTTTCAGCACCACTCTAGTATCTGCAGTACCCACTTCTGCCCAGGAGTGAAGATGAGTCTGGCAGAAAGACAATGATGGTGTTGAAAAGTGTAAATTGTTTGGTAAAGTCAAGAATTGTGAAAGAGATGGCGAGAGATTATTAGGGAAAACCAACAACATGCTGTTCATAAACATAATAGGTTAAAAATGTTGGTCCAAGATTTGAGAGAGAACTGAAGAACAGAGACTTGACTGCATCAATAAAAGGGGTGTAAGGAAAGAACAATCAGGACAAGATTATGATTATTGTTCCTGAAAATTTGTTAAATGATATTTAATTAGCAGTAACGCTTTCAAAAAACAAATATTTAAGTGACTTATTATTGCCATTTAACCGTTCACATCTTTTCTCCCTCTCAATATGTTTAACTTACAATAGTATTTTGAAACAAAATTAAGCTTTCCAAGAAGTCTTACCAAAATCTGTTTTGGCTCCTCGGAGTTGAAAATATTTTTTCTGGTACACAGCTTATACTATGTTCATCTTAGAGGACTTCAAAACTTAATCAACCGATAGAAGAGTCTTTTGGTTGAACAGAATTTGATTATTACTGAAAAGCAAATGCTTCATCAAAATATGTCCATCTTACTTTCATTAGGAAATTTGCAAAAATACCAATTCAAGTATGAAAGGATTATACTGACTTGATAGAGACATTGTCATGGAAAATGCATTAATTAATAATAATTGATAGTTAACTGCCAATGCCTTGTTGAAATTGACTCTGATTTCTCAGGTCAATGCCTTGATCAATGAACCAGCGAATGACAGTCATTTGTTTTGTTAAGGCACAGTACTCGGACATGTTCTTTCTGTCTGCAGATCTTGTACGTTAATACATGTAGCTTCCAGTACACACTAGAGTGTCATACTGCAAAATCTGATAGAAAATCTTAAATTTGTTGTCAACATAATTCTTCGCACACTCACGATTGTCTGCTAAAAGTTGTCCAATTGCAGAATCAATCTAATTTTGGATATAATTGTGAGATTTGCAAGTATGGCCTGGTTGGGCATTCGGCTGGTTATGAAATGAATAAAATCAAAATACTACAGATGCGGGAAACCTGAAACAAACGGAATGCTGGAGAAACTCAGCAAGCCTGGCAGTATAAGAGAGAGAGAGAGAGAGAGAGAAACAAAGTTAACATCGAGTTCAGTATAACTCCTCAGAACTGCAGAATGGATGTTCTGTTTGAAAAGATTTCCTAGTCTTTAGGACGTATGGCTTACCTATCTTACACAAACGCATGTATAAAAGGTTGTCTGAGCTGAGATGTCACTTTTTTCTTATAAAGCCTTAAGTTATCGCAAGAAGGTGACTTAAAAAAAAATTCTGGGATTTACATATTAATAAACTGAAACTTGCAACCCATTCAGAAAGATAACAGACTTAACAGCAATCTAGATTTATTCACTAAATCATTTCAGTTGCATGACACTACTCTTTTGCTATAAATTTTGTGTCTTATGATCCTCTTCCACAACTACCTGATGAAGGAGCAGCACTCCAAAAGCTAGTACGTCCAGATAAACCTCAACTATAACCTGGAGTTGAGATTTTTAAACTTTGTCCACCCCAGTCCAACACCGGCACCTCCATATCATTGCTAAATTAGAGTAAACCTGTCAGGTTTAAAATTAAATGAAGCCTGGCAGTTAAGTATCAATCATTACTAATTTGTGTACCCTCCATGGCAAAGGGTTCACCATTAGGAGTTCACTGGCCAACCAATCAGCTCTCATCTCATGAAATATAAATGGTGGTTATTCCCCTTGAACTGGTATCTCTGAACTGTCCTGATGAATGCAAGATGAAAATCTTGGGCAAAATGTGTCTGTCTTTGTTCAGTCAAATTTAATTTATACCAGGCGAGTTGAGATTTAGTGAAAATCAAAGTTTAAATTCAGAACTGTAATAGAGTAGATTGTTGCTTTGCAGCAAGACATTTTCTTAATAAACACCTTTTCTAAGTTATAAGAATAAAATTGTTCCATAATATTAGTTTACTAACCACAAGCATGAGTACTATGGGTCCTAGGTAGATGATTAGAAAAAAAAATGAAATCATGGCGAGTGACAAGATCCCACGAATCCACCAGTTCTTCCATCTGCAAAACAAAACAATTTTAAAAAACACTTTTTCACAAAGTGAATTGAAAAGAATAACATCTTAAAAGAATTTTAAAAATGTCTTAGAAGCTCCTACTTTATAGCTGAACCTCTGTACAAAATTTGTAAATGATATAAGCTTTACAAAATAATCATTTGAAGTATCCCAAAGACAGCACAACAAAATTTATGTTTCTTTATTCACTTGTGGGATATGGATGTTGCTGGCTGGGCCAACATTTATTGCTAGTCACTAGTTGCCCTCAAGAAGGTAATAGTGAGCTGCCTTCTTGAACTGAAGTCCTTTTACGTCATAAAAGCTGTAATGCCATTGAGAGGGAATTCCAGGATTTTGACCCAGTGACAGTGAAGGAACCGTGATACATTTCCAAGTCAGGTTGATTAGTGTTTTTTTTCTATATTATTAAGTCACAAAATGAAAGCATCATTGGTTAGGCAATCTGTAATTGCCTAGAGGGCATTTAAGAATCGATCACATTGTTGGTCTGGAGTCACATGTAGGTCAGACAGATAGGCAATTTCCTTCCCTAAAAGGACAACAGTGAGCTAGATGGGTTTTTCCAACAAGCAGCAATGGATTTGTGCCCATCAATAGAATCTTCATTGCAGATTATTTTTATCCAATTCAAATACCATTGTCTGCCGAGGCAGAATTTGAACCTATGTCCCCATTACCTAGGTCTCGGAGTTAACAGTCCAGTGATAAAACCACTAGGCTGTCACCTTCCCTTTGGAGGGGAATTTGCATGTCGTGGTGCTCCTACGTGGTGTTCCCATGTATCTGCTGTCTTTATTCTTCTAGATACTTTTCATCATGGGCTTAGAAGGTGCTGTCTGAGGATCTTTGGTGAATTCCTACAGCGAATCTTGTAGACTGTACACATTGCTGCAAATGGGCATTTTTGTCCTCGAGGTTGTCAAGCTTCTTGAGTGTTGTAGGAACTGCACTCATCCAGGTAACTGGGGAGTATGCCATCACACTCTTGGCTTGAGTCTTGGAGTTGGTAGACTGGCTTTGGGAGTCAGGTGATGAGTTTTTCACTGCAGTATTACTAGCCTCTGACCTACTCTTTTGTAGCCATTATTTGTATTTGTATTGAGATTTCAGTTGAGTTTCTAGTCAATGAGAACCCCACGATGTTAAAAGTGGGGGATTCAATAATGGAAACACTACTGAACGTCAAGGATCAATGGTTAGATCTAATCTTGTTGGAGATGGTCATAGCCTGGCATTGGCATGGCACAAACACTGCCTATCAATTTTCAGCCCAAATCTAGATGTTTTCCAGGTCTTATTTCATTTGAACATCATCTGCTTTACTATCCAAGGAATTGCAAATGGTGCTGAACATTGTGCAATCGAATATTCCCACTTTTAACCTTATGTTTGAGGGAAGGTCATCGAGGAACTCCTCCAGAGATATCCTGGATCTGAGATGACAAATAACCACACCATCATCTTATGCGCCTGTTACGATTGGGTAGTGTAAAGTTTAGGTCATCAACAGAAAAAACAACACAGCTAGACCTTTTAGGAGTGATTGCTGAAGGGACATGCTGTTTATTATGATTCACCAGTAGGCTGTAAGTTTTAAAGGCTGGAGAATCCTTATGTTTACAGGTCTGTTCAACCTGAGACGAGATGCTACAATTGAACATTTACTAAAAAAAAACCCTGAAAGTGCTAAGAATTATACAGAATATAGGAATTCAAAGGATAAGTGGAGGGGTGGGAAGTGGAATCTCATAAAAATCTACAAAATTCAAAGACAACTAGACAAGCTAGATGCAGGAGTTCCAGATAGGAGAGGAACCCAGAACTAGAAGTGACATGTAAGGATATAGAGTAAACCATCTAACACGGAGATAAAGGAGAAATTCCTTCACACAAAGAAAGTGATGAGTCTGTGGAATTTGCTGTCACAAAAAAGCAATCAATCAATGTCAATACATCGTGTAACTTCAAGGAGAAGTTAGGTATAACTTGTGGGGCTAAAGGGATCAAAGGAAATCAGAGAAAAGTAAGAATGGGGTATTGAGTTGGTGATCATAATGAATAGTGAAACAGGCTCAGTCAAATGGCCTACTCCTGCTTCTACTTTCAATGTTGCAATGTAAATAGTAATTCAGGCTTACAGCGTGGTATGTTTACCTGTCCTGAAAGCAACATTGAGTCCTATTCATTGCAGATAGAAAGAACATGTGAATACAGTGTGCTGGAATCAACTTAACAAAACAGGAGCCAATCTGCACTCTATCGTTAATTTGCTAGGGCAAGACCAGTGTCAACCTGCCAGTTAAATTTAACTAGAGTTTGACAGTTAACTGTCAAATATGAAACTGGTACATTTCCCAACACAATATCACTACCAGAGTCCACTTGCCAATCAATAAACACACCTTTTTTCAGAGTTGGTGGTTTATGTTAATTGCTCTTTAAGATCCATTTAAAAACATCTCCATTCAAGAATGTCATGTTCTTAGGAAATTACAAGCAATTGACAGATTGCGTAAGATCTCCAGAAAGAAGGCAATGTCTGTATGGGTGAAGGTCTTCTCCTGGAAGATGATTTAGTCCAGATGGTCTGGAAGAGGCTGAGCCTTCTGCAGAGGCCTTTGATCCACACTAAAAAGGTTCACAGAGCAAACTGAGTGGTTGCTGGCCAGCAAATAGTCTATTGCATGGGAAAATTCCATCAGTTCACCCCAGGCTATGCCACGTGCTCTTAAATTTAGGAAAATACAATAGGCAGTGCAAAACATCAATGGGGAGGAACTTACTTTCTTAATAAGCAAGCCCATGCAATAAAATAAAAGAATTTAATTAATGAGGGGGAAATATAATTATATGCATCATTCAAACATTTTTCCTTCATTGGCACAAAGCAGTTTTGTTCAGCTTCTCCCATGCTTTGAAACTTTTCTTTTCAAGTTGAATTAAAATGCTTTTAAAAGTAGAGAGCACTTAATTTTGCATATAATCCCTACGGAACCTAATTTAGTATTGCATTTAGTTGACACCAGCAGCAAATGGTCTAAGTGTTCGGTTTATTTTCTATGGTTGTTATTATTGAAAGAAATGCCTCTATTTTGCCAAGTGTTTATGTTCAAACAAACAACCTCATTTGTCACTTTAATAGCAAGTGCTTATGTTGACCAGATATATAATAATTTTGAACAATGCTTGGGCATTGAAATATTAAAATGTTAAATCTGTAAGACGGTAGGGATATGCAGGGAGTCAGTAGATCTGGAAGGGTATATGAAATAAGTAACTGTGAACCTTTGCTCTACAGTATCAGAGTAATACTACGCAGAACTATACGACAGTACAGTACAGCACAGGATCAGGCTCTTTGACCCACCATGCCTCTGCCATTCTAAACTAATCTCATCTGTTAGTACATGGTCCAGATCCCTCTATTCCCTGTCTATTCATGTGTTTAATAAATAACTCTTAAATGTTGCTATCATATCTGCTTTTACTGCCTCTTCTTGCAGCACATTCCAGGCACCAACCACTGTGTAAAAAAAAACTTACTTTGCATATCCCCTTTAAACATTTCCCCCCTCATTTCAAACCCGTGCCCCCTGGTATTATATATTGCCACCTTGGGAAAAAGATTCTGACTATCCCACTCTATCCAAACTTCTCAATTTCATGAGGTCACCCCTCAACCACCGATGCTCGATCAAAACAATCCAAGTTTGTCCACACTCTCCTTATAGATGCTACACATCAATCCAGGCAATATCCTGGCAAACTTATTTTGCACCCCTCCAAAGCTTCCACATCCTTCTTATGCACATATATTGTTAATAGGTTAAATCTGATAGCCAGTTAATAGTGGATTTTGTATGTAAATCCAAGTCCTAAGAGGTAAAACATGCCATGCATTACCAAAAAACATTTGCTGCAGAATTCTCTGTTGAAATGTTGAGTTCAAGATGAACAATATTAGTACAAACAAAGGAACTTCCAGTTTAGATAATTAAGTTATATATTTCCCAACACTGCGCTACTGGCAGCACATTTATGAGCTCAAAGCACAAATTATAATGCAAGGTAACGTTGCATACATCCACCTGATCAATTGGTCATAACATTTCTATATCCGGTCCTAATAAGAGGTTTTCCATTGGAATTGTAAAACATCTTGTTGAAGAAGGGCCACACAACCTTGTCTCAACAGAATTCACTGTTGTAAGCAAAGAAAAGAAAACATTCTATTGAATCAGTAATTTTATTTTTGCTTCCCCATGCCAACCATTCATGTGGCTTCACTATGTAAGACAGTATTTGTTTGCTTGCAAGCAGTTTTATTTTGCTATGGGCAATATCTATTACAAGGTAGGATGCAATAATCATTATTTTTAAATTGAGAAAATTAAACCAAATAGACTACAGCCAAAACCATATTTTCAGAAAATGGAGGGTACTTCAGGAAACACTGATTAAGTAACACCAAGCTTTGGTTTTAAAAGCCTGACTATTGTAAATAGAAGTAAAAAGTCAGAGTAGGACAACTAAACAACTTTTTTAAAAAATATATACCACCGTAAAAACATAAAGCACCAAAACATTTGAAGAAGGCATTATAAAACAAATTATGATACAAATGTACATAACTGCAGATAAGCAAAAATTGCTTTTAAGACAGCCTAATAGGAGGAAAGTGGAGTGCCCAAGGTTTAGGACAGCATTTGATGGCTCTGGGCCAAGACAACAGGATCCATTAGAATACTCGAGATGTTATCAGAGTTGCACACAGCTGAAGGGAGGAAGAATACTGACTAACTTAGAAGAGGAAATAGTTCAAGTTCAGAGAACCACTGATTAGACGTATCACAAAAGCTTGGATGGAGAAATAGAGCGGAGTGTTAAATGTAGATTAATAAATTTCATGTATTACAAACTGAAATGGTACCTTGAAGATAATCCTGATAGGGCCTTATTGAATACTTCAGGAGTGCTGTCATTTGAGGGTGGAACATCAGGAATATCTGAATCAGGTTTCAAATCAGGTTCACCATCAACTTCCAGCCCTGCTTTATCATCAACATCAACGTCCTAGATCACAAAAGCAAACAAATTCATTGGAAATGTATTGCATAAGGTATCAAAAGTTTCATTTTAAAAAATGGCACGCAGAGCAATTCAGAATTTCTCAGATATTGGTGACTCACTGAAGAATGTCTCCCAGTTGGGAAGGTGGTGGTGTACTGGTATTGTCATTGGCTAGAGATCAATGCCCTTGAATCATGGGTTTGAGTCCCACCATGGCAGAAGATAAAATTTGAAGTTAATTAATAAATCTAGTCAAATGTCAATGAATCTGTATGTCTCCATGTTGAACACCCATGGAAGAAGATGTACTGAGGCGAACAAGGGCATAGAATGTACTCTGGGTGGGGTAACATCTGTGTCCTTCACAAGTATAGTTCAGGAACACAGTTACTGATCAAGCTGCTCAAGTCCTGAAAGGACTGGGTATACATAAGGTGCTGAGGGAACCAACAAGACCAAAACATCTGCTTGATCTCATCTCATCAACCTATCAGATGCACCTGTCCATGTCAGTATTAGTAAAAGTGACCACGCCAAGTTCATTCAAAGTCCTTCACATTGAGGATATCTTCCAACGTATTGTCTGCAGTACTGAACAGGGTAGATTTTAAACAAATCTAACAACCCAAAACTGGATATCTATGGAGGTACTAGAGTCCAATCCTCCAGATTAGTCAACAAACACAATTTGTAAATTAACATACCCCCCCATTCTACTGTTACTCTCCCATGCCTGGGAATCATTCCTGCTTCAATGAAGCATGCACGATGGCATGGAGCAGGAGCAGCAGTAGACACACCCAAAGTAAGGCATCAAAGTGAAGTAGTTATAACACAGGCTTACTTGCATGACAAGCAGCATGTAATAGACAAGGGCTTAGTAATACCACAAACAATGAATCAGGTCTAAATTCTGTGGTCCTTCCACATCCAGCCATAAATGGCAGTCGACAAGTAGCCAATTCTGAAGCTGTCCACCTCAAAATAAAAGACAAACATTCAGGCTTTGAAGAATAAGTGCTGAAAGTCAAAGTGTGGAGCTAGAAAATCACAGCAGTTCAATCAACTTTCGAGGAGCAGGAGAGTCAATGTTTTGGGCATAAGCCCTTCATCAAGGCATTCCTGATGAAGGGCTTATGCCCAAAACATTGACTCTCCTGCTCCTCGAATGCTGCTTGAACTGCTGTGCTTTTCCATGCCACACTTTTTGACTCTGATCTCCAGTATCTGCAATCCAAACTTTCTCCTGATAAGTGCTAAGTAACATTTGCATCATACAAGTCTCAAGCCATGAATACTCCAACAATAAAGAATCTAACCATTATCTCTTGACATTCAGTGGCATTACCACTGCTGAATCCCTCACTATTCACATACTACAGGTAACTCTTTACAGAAACTGAAGCAAACTAGCCATATGAATACTGTTGCAACAATTACAGGCAGGGAATTCTGCAGTGAGTACTTCACTTGCTGACTTTTCACAGCCTGCTCACCATCCATGAGATTCAATTCAGGAGTATGACAGAATACTCTCTCTCTACTTACCTACAAGAGTGCAGCTCTAAACACTACTCATGAAGCTCAACACCAAATAGGCAAAACAGCCTGGCATTTCATCTAACAGCTTCAACTTTTATCCCTCCACCAGTGATGCACATTAGCAGCAGCTATGTATCATCTACACAAATAACTAAGGCGACTGAGCAAACTCTCAAACTCTGTTTACTAAGTTGAAGAGCTGCAAGTACATGGAAGTTATCATTCAACTCTCACTATTGTGACTTTTAATTGTCCTCTGCACTGTCCAATGCTTTCAAAATTCTACATTTCTTGAAAGATTTGAAAATAGTGTCAGTTATTATTTCGTTCCATGATTCAATGATCTATTCACAGATCAGCAGCAGTGCTGGAGCCTGCATACGGCCTCCTTTCATGTATGTCTTTTCTCCATTATGTATCCAGTTATTCCACTTCATTCTCATCATGTCCTTAAATGGCTTATTGATATCAATATCTATTGGTTGCAAAACACTTGTAAACCCGCCGGGAATTATAGCTACATCAGTGTTATGTGATGGGATGTTATCAACAACATTCTTCATTAGAGGTGATCTAAACAGGTTCCAGATGAGCACACTCTTTTCCATGTGTAGCGCACAGGTTGTAACTTCCAAACTTCCTTTATCCATTTTCTGCATTCACCTTCTGGATGCATATGGACGACAATTCCTTTTGAAAGTTTCTCCTTTGGCAAAGTTTCTCTCTTAAAAATAGCTATCTGTTTTAATTCAGTGCCATCGGTCATACAAGATAAAACTAAAGTAAACCTACTTTTCTCATGGCCAGTGGTTCTCACCAGTACTGTTTCTTCCCTTTTTTGGTTCACAGTTCGATTCTCTGGCATATTGAAAGTTTAGGCATTTCATACACGTTTCCAATGAGTGATTGTTGCTCTCCTTCTGTCAATTTCTGATTAAAAATTGGTGAAACTATAATATTTTGTCTTCTAATTCAGCAGGCAACTTTTGTGCAATTTTAGTTCTCTGTTGAATCTTACCTTCTCATGAATCTTACACCATCCAGCACTTGCCTTAATATCTAAAATTCCACTCTCCTTTGATTAGTTTTGTGCATGGATTCGGATGGCTTCACAACTAACCCGTTTTCCACTTGGTGATTTCCAAGTACCCACTCATCAACGTTTTCTCCTATTGTGGCCTTTTGCTAGGTTTACCTATGCCGGCACACTTTTGTTTTAGTAATGTCTGAAGTTGATTCAATATCTTTCTCCGGTCTCTCAAGCCTCTCCAAAACACACAGTTCTCTTGCTGCTACATAGTTACTTGTCTTCTCTATAACTTCCATAACCTTCAGTTTAAATGCTGCTGTATATTTCACGTTGTTTTTTCTGGAGGGCATTTTTACACAAAATGAAGGAATTTAAAAACCTCAACTACGTATATGACCGTATATTACGAGGTTGGTTGTCATCTGACTCTTTCGAGCCAAATTGGTGTGAATTGTACACCAAATCACAAAATACCACGAAAAATTCATTTCCTCATGATGTCATTTATGTACAGGATAGTACACTGACTCACAAACATTGATCGGTTATCTGTAAAGAACTAGGATTGACTTTTACATGAGATACAGGTACACAATCCTTTATCCAAAATCCAAAGTTTCTTATTGAAGTATTTTTCTGTATAACAAAGTTATTTGGCGTGCGAACAGGTGACCCAATTTCACACTCACTCGAGCCATGTCACTCGGAGGTGATGTGGGTGGTGTGGCCCAGTACTGGCAGGCATCATTGTCTCTCAGTATTCATACTAGTCACACATGGTTCTGCTGTTCGGCAAGATGTTTAAAAAATGTCATTGTGAAAATGTAATTTATTCCGAAATCCAAAAAATTCCAAAATCCAAAAAACAACCAGCCCCAAGGATGTCAGATATAAAGGATTGTGCACCTGTATACAGAAAATTTCAGATTTTTTTGGTCAAAAATAGGGGTTAACTTTTAAATGAGACTGTCTTGTACTCAAGTACATAAGGTAAGTGCATGGATTTCTCTTAGTTATCTTCATTTCTTATCTAAACATAAAGTCATGGTAACATTGAAAAGAAAAAGCCAAAGTCTGTAATGAGCTGTAAGCTAAACACAAGTTTAAAGAGATGAAGATTAAAATTAAAATTAGGTTTATTGTCACATACTGAAGTTCAGGGATAGTGGAATGCAATGAAAAAAGTGCACAAAGTCACTATTCCCAAGGCCATCTTAAGTATAAAAGGTAACTAGGTATAAAATCAAAAATATCTTGGAGTAAAATGTTGAATAATGTTAGGTTATATGACGCATTCCCTGGACTCGACAGTCTGCATATGAGGATGTTTAAAGAGGGGACTACTGAGAAAGTAGATGAAGTAGTTATAATTGTTCAAAATTATGTAGATTGTGGAATAGTTCCAGCTTATTGCAATTGTAACATCTTAGAAATGGAGGCTGTACAAAACCGGAAACAAGGCCAGCTACAGGGAAATTGCTAAACTCCATTATTAAGGTGGACTAATAGAACGTTTAGACAATCGTAATACCTGATAGAGTCAACGTGGTTTTGGGAAAACAAATCATATTTGACTAATTTATTGAAGTGTTTTTAGTAAGCAAGGTGCATAAAGGGGAACCTGTGGATGTAGAATACTGCAATTTCCAAAAGGCTACAGATCAGACATCACAAATGTTCTTACAAAAATAAGAGTCCCTGCTGTAGGTGGTAAAATAGCAGGACGGACATAGGATCATTAACAGGAAAAAAATTAAAGGCAAATGGATTATGTTTGGGTTGGCAAGATGAGGGGAATGCCATAGGGATTACTTCAGAGGCTTCAGTTATTTGCAATGTTTAGGAATGGCTTGGAAAAAAGGAGGACTTGTGGGATAATGTACATAGTTAATTTTGTGTATGACCAAGACATGTAGTGAAGCAAGCTGGCAAGAAAGCATGTAAGTCTGCAAAGGGAATTAGATGGTTAAATGAGTAGGGAAGAAAAATGGTGAGTGGAAAATGTGAACTTGCCCATTTTGGTAGGAGGAATAAATCAGCAGCTTAATATTTAACAGAGTGGACTGCAAAACTCTATGGAACAGAGGGATATGGATATCCTGTAACATGAATCATCATCTGTTATGAAGATACAGCATATTATTCAGACAGCAAATAGAATATTGGCATTTGAGAGGGAAAATTGAGCAGTAAATTATGGAATTATTGTTGCAGCTGTGATATTAAAGAATTAATTTGCTCTGCTGACCTGCAAGAAATTGAATGCCCCGAGGATAGGGTGGTGTGTCTTTGACCGATAGGTGGAATGTGGGAGGTTTACATGGCCATTCCCTTGCCATTTAGGGATGACTTACATTGTTTTCATCCCCTATTCAGAAATCAATAAGAACATTACAGTTGGAATTCGACTACTCCCCTATAGTTACAAAAAAAAGTGATTTGCAACAGGTTTGACCATTAAGGGATGATTTGCATTACACTGTTTCTGGAGGTGGGGTGGTCACTGCATTGTATCTCGAGTGGCATGTGACTGAGTGTGAGAGACTGGGGGTTGTCTTGTGGGCATTACTAACTGTGATTGAAAAGATTTTGTATAAAGGAAAGATTGTTTCCTTTGTTCAGAAAGAGCTTTTGCTTTGACCCGTAAGTCCTGCTAAGTGTGTGTTAAAAGGTTCCTCCAGAGGGACCCCTGGACACGATTAGCAAGCATTGTGAAGAGTTTTCAGGGTTTCTCCAAAGCTTGTACTGTGCTGTGCTAAATAAAATTTGGTTGCTTGTTTACAGAAGTTGGTATATTGCAGTGGCATCAAGTGTCTAAGAACCTCAGGAAAAAGAACTTAACACAGCTACAGGCCTTACTCCACATGTGGATTACTGTCTCCAGCTTTGATCTATTACAATCAAGGATCAAATTGCATTAGATGTTGTTGGACAGGGTTAATTTTATGATTAAGGGTTGAGTAGTTTATTCCTGTAATTATCTGGAATCATACACAATCCAGAGGAGACTGGACTTAGTGGATGCTGTTTTTTCCTTGTGAGGGGTTCTAGAGTTAGGGTTTCCCATTTAAAATTGAGACAAGGGGTCCTTTTCCAGATGTTCCCAGAAAACAGCACAGCTTAGGTCACAGTATATTCAAAGCTGGGGTAGATAGATTTTTGATTGGCAAAGCAGTCAAGGATTATGGGAACAGACAGGAAAGTGGATTTAAGGCCAAAATTATAATCAGCTATAACCTTAGCAAATGGCAGAGAAGGTTCTAAGAGCTAAACAGCCCACTCCTGTTTCTAATTCTTGTGTACTTATGTATAGATAACAACAGGGTTGTTATGGTGCAGTGTGAGTACCCTACCTCTGAGCAAGGAGTCCTGGGTTCAAATCTCACTTGCTCGAGTGTCCAATAATATTTCTGAACAACTAAACAGGTTGATTAAAAATATGTGTAGAGTAAAGGGATAGTTTTCAACTGAACTTACAAGCACCAATGTGCTTGTGCAGAGGGCAACTAGGGCACTGCAGAAAAAAAATTATGTAATAGAGAAACAGGATAGGTTGACACTAGAGAGGAGGAGGTCAATTAGAATTTTTATTGAAATAGAAGCGGAAAACAAAAGAAAATAGAAGAATAGGAAAAAAAGATAAAATGACAGAAAATGACAAACTGCCACTGGAGTCATACAGCACGGAAACATGCCCCTCAGCCCAACTCATCCATGCTGACCAGATTTCCTGAATTGAAGACAGAAGACATCCAAACAAAAAATTAAAAATCAGGAAAGCAAGTAACAGTAAACATTCCAAACAATTTGGGTATCCAAATTGAAGACAGAGAAATAATGGGATCATTGTGCCAACGAATGACATCATCACAACATTTAAAACAAATCTGATTGCATACAGTTTAAGAAATAGGAAGGGAAATAGTACAGGCAGTCCCCAGGTTATGAATGGGTTCCGTTCTAGAGCCTGCATGCAAATTGGAACATTACTGTAGGACAATATAAAGCACTTGCTCATAAGAACGGGAAATGTTTGTATATTGGATTTTTAAAATTATACCCAAATTTAACATTGCATTAAGTACAAGTAAATAGGAGACCGTAAAATAATGCAATTTGCAGTACAAGTTACAAAACCCTTGCAAGGAGTAGAATCTACAGGCATTTTAGGATAATGAGCAACAATAGCAAGTGACATCAACCCTTTCAAAGGATCTTTGAAATTGTTTACCTTCAAGTTTTACCCCCTTTCACTTCTCTTTTGCTCCATGTTTCACAGGTAACACACCATTTAAATCCACATGCAGACTAACTGCCTGCTAAAACATGTTTTAGTGAACTACTACTTTAGTTCCCCACAGGACAGCAACAGACATTAGGAATTCTACATTATGAATTCCCAAGACTTCCCATACCATGATGCTGAATTAGTATTCCAACATTCTGCACTGCACTGTCACAAGTTGTAATTAACTACTGAATTGCTAGATGAATTTCTTTATAGATTTTAGTCCTTACCTTCAACAGACTAAGAGGAGTCATTTTTTACCTCTATCAGTGTGACAATCTTTGACCCGCAAGCAGTTTAGTAAGGAAACCTTGGCATTTCTTTCATAAAATCATGGAACTTGTAATTGTTTTTAAAACATTTGAGAAGAGTGTTTAAGCACTTGCAGCATTTTTAAAGACATTAATGTAATTTTCTTAGATAATAGGAAATATTGGTCCATGTCCAAAGATGTGCAGGTTAAGTGGATTGGCTATGATAAACTGCCCATAGTGTCCAGTGATGTACAAACTAGGTGGATTAGCCATGGGAAATGCAAGGTGCATGAATGGAATAAGCTGCCAGAGGCTGGTACACTTACAACATTTAAAAAACATCTGGATGGGCACACGAATAGGAAGGGTTGAAGAAGGATTTGGACCAAATGCTAGCAAATGGCACTAGATTAATTTAGGATAGCTGGTCACCATGGGCAAGTTGGACTGAAGGGTCTGTTTCCATGCTGCATAATTCTATGACTCTATGTAACTCTATGAAGACAAAGTTCTGCGATTAACAAGTATTAAGATCAACAACAACCAGAGAGCTTGGGGAACAAGGGTAACAACACGCAAAAAAAATGGAGAAGGGTAGAGACAGAAGGAGGACCACAGAAAACTTTTGTGAGAGGATGAAGGGAAAATTTCAGGAAAGGGTCAGCTGATCTGCTACATAGAAGAGGAAACAAGAGCCCGAAAGACACTGCATACACTGGTTAAAAATGTCCAATATTTGGAAAGCTGACTAACATGGAGAGGATTGTGAACGTTGAATGTATTACCAATGATAAATTGTGCCCAGGAAACTCAAAGATGAAAGATATTGTCAGCTCCCCTGTATGAATGAAGCTTACAGTAGAGCTGTAGCTACATAATTCCATATTTGCTGAAAATCATAGAACAGAATCCCGACAGTGCAGATAGAGGCCATTTAGTCCATCGGGTCTGAGCTAACCCTCCGAAGAGCATCCCATGCAAAACCAGTCCCCTACTATATCCCTGTAACCCCACATTAACCATGGCCATCCATTTAGCCTCTGCATCCCTAGACACTACAGACAATTTAGCATGGTCAATCCACCTAACCTGCACATCTTTGGACTATGGGAGGAAAACAGAGCACCCGGCAGAAACTGCCCAGACAAATGGAAAATGTGCAAATTCCACAGAGATACTTACCCAAGGCTGGAATCGAGAGCAGGTCTTTGGCACTCTCAGGCAGCAGTGCTTGCCACTGAGCCACTGTGCTACCAGTGTGGTTATGTGAGATGGTTCTATTTTTTCAAACAAAAATTATCTTTTTACATGAAGCATCATTTGCCTGTTAATTCATGTTAGGTTTGCACTGGTTCTGGCTCATGTTAAAGGAAGTATTATAAAAAAGGGAATCTGGTCAGTGATTTCCTTATTTGGGGGCTGTTTGGTAAATGTGGTTATTTTGGTTTAGATTCCCACAGATTTTCAAAACATCAGGGGTTCTGCTCAAGCAAATTTTAAAAGCACTTTTTAAATTTTAATTTCCAATTCCTGACATTTCTACAGGTTACTCAGTTTGCACATGACCCAGTTTATTGAGTGTACACATATACCTAGATAGGGAATACGATAATAAACCGTGCAATCAGGTATTTTCAGAGCTATAAATTAGTAAACCAATTTTCTCTATGTGTAGTTGAATTAATTGCACACCATGCAATTTGAAGAAAAACAGATTAGCATAAGAATTGGTCTGATAGGTTATACTGCTAGAAGGAAATACAATTGGATAAACTATATTTTCTGGAGAGCTGGCTTATTAAACAAAACTATTTAACACAAGCCTTTTGAAGGTCAGATACAAAAGAATTTAACAACCCCAAGTGAATTGTTTACAAAGAGCTTTAAAAAGTATTATATTGACAAACATTTGACCAGATATTGTGGGAAGGACAACTATAAATAGCAAAAAAAAGTATGACAATTACAATTAATAATTCACAACAGAAAATGCTGTTGTGTCAATGAATATGTACACTGAAATATAAAATAGTAAATCTAAAATTGAAACAGTGGCTAAAATCTCTAGTTACACATTCATTCATATACTTCACTTTAGAAGAGAAATGATTTTCTGTTGTTCTGGGTCCAATTAAGTTAACTTGGTTTAACAAGGTGGCTGGTTAACAACCATTACATATAGAGCAAGGTTTAAAAAAAGTGTCATTTATTTCACTGATCTTTATGGTAATTTTCTGTATACATACTTCTGACACTGCAACAGAGACCATGTTTGAAAAACTCATCACTGAGTATGCTTTCGGATATCCTGTGGTTCTAAATACTATAAACATTAAGACATTCCATCACAATGGCGTTAAGTTGAAAAAAAAGCATGTTTATTTTCCTTCTTCACAAAATAATGTCAGGAACAGTTTTAATATAGCAAGCCGCTCTGTCATTACAATTACTAGAAAATCTCAAAACAGAACTGAACCACCTGGCATCAACCTAGACGTTAGAAACAACACAGTAAACAGTCCTGTTGACTCCACAAAGTCTTCCTTACTAAGATCTGGGGGCTAATGCCAAAATTAGAGAGTTGTCTCTCAGATTAGTCAAGCTATAGCTTGACATTGTTCTAACTCATTAAACTACATTTTACAGATAACATCCCAGACATCATATCAAGGCCTAAGCTCTGCAAAGTCCAGTAATTAATGGTAATGGACAATGCAACAACTTAGTGGAAGAGGAAGCTCTGCAAAGATCCTCATCAATAACGAGGAGCCCAGCACATCAATGCAAAGGCTGAAGCATTCACAACAACCTTCAGCCTGAAGTGCTGACTGGATGAGCCATCTCAACCTCCTTCGGAGGTCCCCAACATCACCATGTGCCAGATTTCAGCCAATCCTAATCAAGCCATGTCAAAAAAACAGCTGTACACACTGAATACTGCAAAGGCTATGGGCCCTGACAACATTCCAGCAATAGTACTGAACACATACTCTAGAACACACTCCGCCCTTAGCCAAGTTGATATAGAACATTACAGCACAGCACAGGCCCTTCAGCCCTTGGTGTTGCTGACCTGCGAAATAACCTGATGCCCATATAACCTACACTGTTCCACTATTATCTATATGTATGGCCAATGCCCAGTTAAATGCACTTAACGTCGGCGAGTCTACTACTGTTACAGGCAGACTGTTCCACGCACATACTACTCTGAGTGAAGAAACTACCCCTAATATCTGTCCTAAATCTATTACCCCTCAACTTAAAGCTATGACCCTCATGTTAGCCTTCACCATCAAAGGAAAGAGGCTCTCGCTGTCTATCCTAACTAACCCTCTGATTATATTATACATCTCGATTAAGTCACCTCTCAATCTACTTCTCTCCAATGAAAACAGCCTCAGTTCCCTCAGCCTTTCCTCATAAGACATTCCTTCCATACCAGGCAACATCCTAGTAAATTTCCTCTGAACTCCTTCCAAAGCTTCCACATCCTTCCTATAATGTGCTGACCAGAACTGCACGCAATACTCCAAGTGCAGCCTTACCAGTGTCTTCTACAGCTGAAGTATGAACTCGTGGCTCCAAACTTCAATCCCCCTACCAAGTAAACGCCAACAGACCAAATGCATACTTAATAACCCTATCAACCTGGGTGGCAACTTTGAAGGATTGATACACTAGGACACAGAGGTCTCTCTGTTCATCTTGTTACGACATGGGGTAAACCCTCCTGCTTAATTTAAAACCAACAACACAAAAGATTTACCCCATGCAGTCATCTGTAAAATTTGAGTGGCCAAGAACTATTTAAAAATGAACTTTATTTCTTAAAGTATAACAGGGAATAATTAACTAGCAAGTATGTTCAAATCGTTACTCTAAACCTATCTTTTACCTTCCCTTCTATAATACAAGTCCGATAAAACTCCCAATTAGAATTTACAAAACAACACATCTCAAAACCAGGCAGCTTTTGGTTCTTCTATTTGGATCTTCCAGTGTCTTTTTTTCTTCTTCTTAGGGATTCTGCTTCACAGATTACTGATCAAGAGAGTTATTTTTCAGGCAGTCTTTTACATGCTTGAGCTTGGCACTTCTCCTCCCAATTGTTCAATTTTCCCCAGCCTTATACCCCCAAAGCATCTGATTGCATCATTTGCTTTTAAGATTGTCATGATATTAAATTCAAACTGGATTGGAGTTTGATATTTTTCAGGGTATAATTTAAACTGATTGACCGAATTCGAATTTGTTTGGTCTCCAGGCAACAAGCTAATCAAGTTGTTCATTGAAGTGTCACATTGTTACCTTATTAAAAACACTTGCTGCTGTGTCTGGTAATTCTGCTAACTCTAACTCTCTTAAAGTACACTTCATAACAATCTACACTGCCAAGAATTTTACCATTAACCCAGTACTCTGCATTCCTGTTACTTCTTCCGAAGTGAACTACCTCACATTTTTCAGCATTAAACTCCATTTGCCACTTCTCACCCCAGTTCTGCATCTTATCTATGTCCCTCTGTAACCCACAACATCCTTTGGCACTATCCACAACTCTAGATCAGAGTGGTGCTGGAAAATCACAGCAGGTCAGCCAGCATCTGAGGAGCAGGAAAATCTATGTTTCGGGCAAAAGGTCTTCATCAGGAATACTAAAACGTCGATTTTCCTGCTCCTCGGATGCTGCCTGACCTGCTGCGCTTTTCCAGCACCACTCTGATCTAGACTCTGGTTTCCAGCATCTGCAGTCCTTGTTTTTACCTACTATCCACAACTCTGTCTACCTTATAGTGTCATCCACAAATTTACTAACCCACCCTTCTACTCCCACATCCAGCTCATTTATAAAAATGACCAACAGCAGTGGCCCCAAAAGAGATCCCTGCAGCACACCACTTGTAACTGAGCTCCAGGATGAACATTTCCCATCAACTACTACCCTCTGTCTTCTTTCAGCTAGCCAATTTATGATCCAAACTCTAAAGCGCCTTTTATCCCGAACCTCTATTTTGTGCAATAACCTTATCAAAGGGCTTACTGAAGTTCATATACACCACAACAACCGCTTTACCTTCATCGACATGTGGGTTACCTTCTCGAAGCACTCAATAGTGAAGCACGACCTACCCTTCATAAAGCCTTGTTGACTATCCCTAATCAAATTATTCCTTTCTAGATGATTACAAATCCTATAACATTTTCCAACACCTTACCCACAACTAAAGTAACGCTCACTGACCCATAATTACCAGGATTGTCCCAATTCCCCTTCTAAAAAGGGGGAGCAACATTTGCTATCCTCCAGTATTCTGGCAGTACTCCTGTTGACAAGGATGACAACGATTGAAGCTAAAGGCTCTGCAATCTCTTCTCTGGCTTCCCAGAGAATCTGAGGATAAATTCCATCTGGCCCAGGGATCTTATCTATTTTCAGATCTTCCAAAATTGCTAAAACCTCCTCTTTGTCAACCTCAATCCCATCTAATCTTGTAGCCTGTATCTCCATATTCTCACTAAGATTGCCCTTTTGCAATGTGAATACTGACAATAAGTATTCATTAAGCGCTTCCCCATGTCCTCAGATTCCAAACACTACTATCTTTGATTTGCTTTAATCTTACTGTAGTCACTATTTTATTCCTGATGTATTTATAGAAGGCCTTAGGATTTTTCTTGATTCTATCCGCCAACAACTTCTCAGAGTCATAGAGATGTACAACATGGAAACAGACCCTTCGGTCCAACCCGCCCATGCAGACCAGATATCCCAACCCAATCTAGTCCCACCTGCCAGTGCCCAGCCTATATCCCTCCAAACCCTTCCTATTCATATACCCATCCAAATGCCTCTTAAATGTTGCAATTGTACCAGCCTCCACCACATCCTCTGGCAGCTCATTCCATACACGTACCACCCTCTACATGAAAAACTTGCCCCTTAGGTCTTTTTTATATTTTTCCCCTCTCGCATAAACCTATGCCCTCTAGTGCTGGACTCCCCAACCCCAGGGAAAAGATTTTGTCTATTTATTCTATCCAAGCCCCTCATGATTTTATAAACCTCTATAAAGGTCACCCCTCAACTTCCGACGCTCCAAGGAAAACAGCCCCTGCCTGTTCAGCCTCTCCTTATAGCTCAACTCCTCCAACCCTGACAACATCCTTGTAAATTTTTTCTGAACCCTTTCAAGTTTCACAACATCTTTCCTATAGGAAGGAGACCAGAATTGCACGCAATATTTCAACAGTGGCCTAACCAGTGTCCTGTACAACCACAACATGACCTCCCAACTCCTGTGCTCAATACTCTGACCAATAAAGGAAAGCATACCAAATGCCTTCTTCACTATCCTATCTACCTGTGACTCCACTTTCAAGGAGCTATGAATCTGCACTCCAAGGTCACTTTGTTTAGCAACACTCCCTAGGACCTTGCCATTAATTGTATAAGTCCTGCTAAGATTTGCTTTCCCAAAATGCAGCACCTCGCATTTATTTGAATTAAACTCCATCTGCCACTTCTCAGCCCATTGGCCCATCTGGTTCAGATCCTGTTGTAATCTGAGGTAACCCTCTTTGCTGTCCACTACACCTCCAATTCCTCCTGGCTCTTCTTAGCCCTCTATAGATCTTTTCTGCCTAACTTACAACTCTCAAGCCTCCTAATCGAGCCTTCACACCTCATCGTCACAGAGCTCTTGACAAGAGCTTCAACTTCTTTAGTAAACCATGGCTCCCTCTCTGGACAACTACCTCCCTGCCTGATAGGTACATACTTATCAAGGACCCACAGTAGCTGTTCCTTGAATAAGCTCCACATTTCAAGTGTCCATCCCCAGAAGTTTTCTTCCCCATCCTGTGCTTCCTAAATCTTGCCTAAATCGCATCATAATTGCCTTTTCCCCAGTTGTACCTCTTTCCCTGCAGTGTTTATCTATCCCTGCCCATTGCTATCGTAAACATAACTGAATTATAGTCTGTATTGCCAAAGTGCTCACCTACCTCCAAACCTAACACTTGACCTTGTTCGTTATCCAGTACCAAACTCAATATGGCATCTCCCCTTGTTGGCCTGTCTATATACGGCGTCAGAAAACCCTCCTACACACATTGAACAAAAACTGGCCCATCTAAACTACTTGGACTATAGTATTCCCAGTCAATACTGGGGAGTTAAAGTCCCCCATAACAACTCCCTGTTACTCTTGCTCCTATCGAGAATCACTTTTGCGCTCCTTTCCTCTACATCCCTGGAACAACCTTCCCTCCATCAGAAACTCCCAACTCCCTTTCCTGTTTCTAATCTCAGCCCAAACTACCTCAGTGGATGAGTCCTCAAACGTTCTTTCAGCTGCTGTAATACTATCCTTGATTAACAATGCCATATACACCACGCCCCATCGCCCCCACCCCTCCGCCCTTTTTACCATCAGCTCTGTTCTTGCTGAAACATCTAAATTCCAGAAACTGCAACAACCATTCCTGTCCTTCCTGTAGCTGTGTCTCTGAAATGGCTCCATCAAAATCCCAGGTACCAACCCATGCCGTAAGCTCGCCCACCTTATTCCAGATGCTCCCGACAGTGAAGTCCATTTCAAACAACATCCTGATTGCCAGTGTCCTCTAGCAACCTTGTAAACCTATCCCTGACCTCACTACCCTCAACCTCCTGTACACTGAAAGTATAATTCAGGTTCCCATCCCCGTGCATTAGTTTAAACACCATGAAGAGCATTAGCAAATTTCCTCTCCCCAGGATATTGGTACCCCTCTGGTTCAGGTGAAGACCATCCTGTTTGTAGAGGTCCCACCTTCCCCAGTAAGAGCTCAATTATACACTGCAGAAATTTGCCAATGCTCTTTATGCAGCACCTTCCAAACCCATGACCACTTCCATCTAGAAGGACAATAGCAGCAGATAGATGGGAACACCACCACCTGCAAGCTATTCACCATCCTAATGTGGAAATACATTGCTATTCCTTCAAAATCCTCAAATTCCCTCTCTAATGGCATTGTGGATCAATCTATTGTCTTGGGTTTGTCCACTGGAAAAAGAGCTGAACTCTAGAGACGAGAATGACCGCCCTTAACATTTAGGTAGCATTTGACAAAGTATGGCTCAAGAAGCCCTAACAAAGCTACAGTCAATTGGAATTGGCAGAAACCTGTCAACAGGTTGGAGTCATACCTAGCACAAACAAGATAGTTACAGTTGTTGAAGGTCTTCTCAACTAAGACCATCACTGCACGAGTTCCTCAGGGTTGTGTCCTCCGTCCAACCACCTTCAGTTGTTTCAACAACCTTCCCTCCATCAGGTTAAAAATGGGATCCTTGTTGATAACTGCTCAATTATTTTCTCCATTCGCAATGCCTCATACCAAAGTAGTCTATATTGATATGCAACAAGATCTGGAACCAACCAAGCTTGGGCTGATAAATGGCAACATTTGTGCCACAGAAGTGTCAGACAATGGTTACCTCAGCAAGATAGAATCTAACCACTATGCCTCAACAGTCAATGGCATTATCGTAGCTGAATTTTTCAGTGTCAAAATCCTGAGAATTACCATTGATCAGAAACTAAATAGTCATAAATCATGCCTACAAGGGCAGGTTAGTGGCTGTGAATTCTGTGGCAAGTATCCCCTTTAGTTGTCCATCTACAGGATACAAAAAACAAACAATGGAATACTTTGTTTGCCTGCAGGAGTGTAGCTCTAAAGCACTCAATCAACTTGACAACATCCAGGACAAAGTAGCTACTTGACTGGCACCCCATTTACTACCTTCAATATTCACTCCCTCTAGCACTGAACCTCAGCAGCAAGAATATGCACCACATAGAAAGTGTATTTCACCAAGGTTTCTGTAATAACACCTCCTAAACCGCTATTGTCTGGAAGAAAAAGAGCAGCAGATGCACGAGAACACCACCATCTTCAAGAACCTATCCAAGCTATATACCATACTGAACAGTTTGCTCACCATAACTGGATCAAAATCCTGGAACTCCCTTCAGAACAATACTGTGGATGTTCCTACATGCTGTCCCACGACTGTAGCTGTTCAAGAAGGCAGCTCACCACCACCTTCTCAAGACAATAAAGGCTGGTCTAGCCAGCAATGCCCACAAACAATTAACAAATTAAAGCTGCACTAAATTGTTGTAAAAAGGGAATGTGAAAGCAACTATATAGAAATACCACACAGACATTTTACTACTGCAATCTAGGAAGTTGCAGAATAACACCATTAGGTATTAGAACATAATATTTCCAATTGATGACTTTATTTAGAAAGGGGCTCAATAATGCAAATAATTTCAGATAACTTAATACCTTACTGTTTCACTAAGCCTATTCTCTTCAATCTGCCCCAATAAAGAACATTGATTATAACCAGCACAGGTATGAACTCAGAGATTCACAATAAGTAATGACTTAGTGACTGCACTGCAAAGTGCAACGTATCCTCTAATACTAGCTGATTTTCTTCCTCTTTCCATTGGATGTCTCAACAAAATAAGTTGAATTTTCATAGCTATGAAATGGAAATGGTTGCAATACATAATTTTAAAGTACTGCATGCAAACTAATTAGTTCTATTACATGGTTTACCTTCCATAAGACATAGGAGTGGAAGTAAGGCCATTCGGCCCCTTGAGTCCATTCCGCCATTTCATCATGGCTGATGGGCATTTCAGCTCCACTTACCAGTATTCTCCCCGTAGCCCTTAATTCCTTGTGACATCAAGAATTTATCAATCTCTGCCTTGAAGACATTTAGCGTCCCGGCCTCCACTGCACGCTGCAGCAATGAATTCCACAGGCCCACCACACTCTGGCTGAAGAAATGTCCCCGCATTTCTGTTCTGAATTGACCCCCTCTAATTCTAAGGCTGTATCCACGGGTCCTAGTCTCCTCACCTAACGGAAACAATTTCCTAGCGTCCACCCTTTCCAAGCCATGTGTTATTTTGTAAGATTCTATTAGATCTTCCCTTAATCTTCTAAATTCCAATGAATACAATCCCAGGATCCTCAGCCGTTCCTCATATGTTAGACCTACCATTCCAGGGATCATCTGTGTGAATCTCCGCTGGACACGCTCCAGTGCCAGTATGTCCTTCCTGAGGTGTGGGGACCAAAACTGGACACAATACTCCAAATGGGGCCTAACTAGAGCTTTATAAAGTCTCAGTAGCACAATGGTGCTTTTATATTCCAACCCTCTTGAGATAAACTTATGCAGACCTATGTTCTGCATAAAGGAACTAATACAAAAAATACAAACGATTGTGCAATCTGTCAAATGCGGGATTTCTTCTATATAACCAATTGTTTAAAAAAGTGAATAGAAAACTAGGATAACAGTTTTAATCCTTTACAATGAAATGCAGTTAGCCTTAATTAAGTTCCTCTCTTTTAGTCACAATTAAAGCTCCATTTAGATCTAATTCCAATTGAACTTAGATTACCTGAATGACAATAGATTGGGAAAGGGACAGATACAATGAGACCTGCATATCCTTGTACACCAGATACCAAAAATAAGCATGCAAGTGCATCAGGTCTTGACAAAGACTATGCTGGCCTTCATAGCTGGATATTCCTGGTGACTGAGTCATCCAGAACCAGGGCTGTATTTTAAGGATTTTGGGATAGGCCATTTAGGGTTGAGATGAGGAAGACTTTCTTCACTTAGAAAGTGTTTATCCTGTAGAATTCTCTGCCACAGAAACAGTTGAGATCAAAATACTGAATTTTTTAAGAAGGTGTTAGAACTAAAGGGATCAAAGGGAAAAATCAGGTACAGGGACAGAGTAGGATGATCAGCCATAATCATAGGGCAGTCTCGAAGGGTTGAATGGCCTGCAATTATTCTTATTTTCTATGTTTAGCGTAAACCTTCATGGCAGATGAGAATGAACAGAAACCAGAAACCCAACAATAAGCTGACACATATTCTTCTAATTCACTTCAGTAAACAAAAACTTGTTAGAAATAGCCACTGTGCAACCTTTAAAGTTCAAAAATAATTGTATAATAGTTGATGCATAGCAGTGACAGGGCTGAAGTCCCCCTCAGTTACAAAGGCAAAGTTCTTATAATCCCAGCTGACATTATGATTGGACAAGTTAGATCCCAGACTAAAATCTGGTTTGATAGATCGTATTTTGTTTTGGTTTTAACAATAAAACTGAAGTGTTTTAGCAAAAGAAATGAAGATTGAATATTTGGGTCTATTTTTATGTATATTACATTTAAGATTTTGAAAACCACAATAGAAATATAATCCCATTGAACCCCACACCCTTTCAAGTACCCAAAAGCAACCCCTGTACAGTTTTCACACTATAGAAAAAATTCCTTCAATAACAACTCAACATGTTTAATTTAAATGTGACTTCAAATCCCCTTTTGGAAAATCTGATAGCCTTTTCTTGAAGCCCTCATCCACCTGATTTAAACATTCTCAGCCTCAAGTAACCTCTTCAAGGTTTTATCCAAACATTCCTGGTCTGGAACTATGACTACATTCCTTCCTCAAAGGTAAATATTTTATTATCATCTTTTTTAGGAGAGTTGTTTTATACATTCATCTACATCCAAGAGTTTTGCAGAACTGTCCAATACTATAAACCAAAACCACATTTTTCCCATAATCTATGCTTTCTCTAAAATAAAATCCAGAAACCTTTAACTCAAACTTTGAGGCAAAATTTTTACCTTGCTTGTTCAGAAGCAAAGAAAAATGCAATTGTCCTGGGCATGATTTCTCTCTTCAGTTGTTTTAACAGAAATCACTATGAAAATCCAATATGTCACTAAATCAAATTTCAAAAATCTAAATTTAAAATTTATTAAAATTTTTATAAATCACTCAGAGTCATGGAGATGGACAGCGTGGAAACAGACCCTTCGGTCCAACCCGTCCATGCCAACCAGATATCCCAACCCAATCTCGACCTACCTGACAGCACCCGGCCCATATCTCTCCAAACCCTTCCTATTCGTATACCCATCCAAATGCCTTTTAAATGTTGCAATTGTACCAACTTCCACCACCTCCCCTGGCAGCTCATTCCATACATGTACCACCCTCTGCATGAAAAAGCTGCCCCTTAGGTTTCTTTTATATCTTTCCCCTCTCACCTTAAATCTATGTCCTCTAGTTCTAGACTCCCCAACCCCAGGGAGAAGACTTTGTCTATTTATCCTATCCAAGCCCCTCATAATTTTATAAACCTCTACAAGGTCACCCCTCAACTTCTGATGCTCAAAGGAAAACAGCCCCTGCCTGTTCAGCCTCTCCTTATAGCCCAACTCCTCCAACCCTGACAACATCCTTGTAAATCTTTTCTGAACCCTTTCAAGTTTCACAACATCTTTCCGATAGGAAGGAGACCAGAATTGCACGCAATATTTCAACAGTGGCCTAACCAATGACCTGTACAGCCGCAACACGACTTCCCACCTCCTGTACTCAATACTCTGACCAATAAAGGAAAGCATACCAAACGCCTTCTTCACCATCCTATCTACCTACGACTCCACTTTCGAGGAGCTATGAATCTGCACTCCAAAGTCTCTTTGTTCAGCAACACTCCCCAGGACCTTACCATTAAGCGTATAAATCCTGGATCCAAGATGGTGGCGACCCAGCAAGTTTGAGTCTGTAGTGCTCTGCCCAAGACTCAGGCAAAGTGGGCTGCCCACCTCCACCACATCTGCTAAATTATTTAAAATAAAAGTTATTTAATACAGCTAGTCATTTTGCACCAAACTTGAGTAGTTTGGTGCTCTGTTAAAATGACTAAGGGAAAGAATGCCCGCAGCTCACAGCACACATGAACCCCTCCCCCACCCTCCCCAGCTGCAGCAGAGGCGTCTGCAGCCGCCCCAGGGGACTTACCTACGGTGGCGAGCCTTGTTGCAGTGATTTCCAAGTTTGAAGAGAAGATAGACGCCTTTATAGAAGAGTCCAGGAGCAGGTGGGAATCGTCGTCGGTTGCGCTGCAAAAGCACGACCGAGACATCGATTTTTTTTCTAACGTCAAGTCGGAAGGGCGGACCTAAAGGCCTCAACCTCCGAGGCTAGTGCAGAATCAGCCCGTGGGTCAGGTCCGGACTCTCAAACAACGAGTCCGGGCCTTAGAAAATCACATCGACAACCTCGAGAATCGAGTCGTCGGAAAAATATTCGCTTACTGGGCCTTCCCGAACAGGAAAAGGAAGGCCAGCTTGCAGTGTTTCTGGAGCAGTGGCTTCCTCAGATGTTGAAGATGGAGGTTGGATCAGGCCAGGTAAGGGTAGAATGGGCCCATTGGATTGCAATACACAGGCCCGGGTCAGACCAGCGCCCCCACCCAGTCCTGTTCCAGCTGCAGTGCTAAAGAGAGAAGCAAGTGCTCCTGGAAGCCTCCAGAAATCTCGGGAAAGATCCCCAAGCCATGACTTACAAAGGATCCAAGATTATGCTGTTTCAGGATTTTTCCACAGCTTTGGTCCACAAGAGGAGGACATTTGATGAAACAAAGAAGCATTTAAGGGATTTAAACATTCAATACTCCCTGCGCTAGCCAGCGACGCTACGTTTTAGCAACGAAGGGTCCATCTATAACTTCGGATTGCCGGAGAAGGCCATGGAATTTTTTAAAATTCTCTTAAATAAATTGTAGAGGGGATCTAAAAAGATGGCGGTGATCTGAGAAGATCACACTGCAGAGCTTCACATCGCAGCAGGACAGTCCTTTAATCCACCCAACCCAGGTCACTTGTTTTTTTTGGGGCATTGGAAAGATTGTGGAGCCCCAAGAAACATTTAAAAATTGACTTACCTGTACTTTCAGCTGTCCAGAAATGCCTAAAAAGGGAGGAGCAGCATTTGAGGCCGAGCCTGCAGCTCAGCCTGTCGCTGCCTCGGAGCCAATTACTCTCCAGGACCTGGTGAACCAGCTCTCGAAATCTCGCGAGATGTTGGGGAAACAGATTGAAGAGAAGCTGGCCCCAGTTTCTCTCATGCTGCAGGAGTACAAGCAGAGCTGGGAGACCTGGAGAAGAGGACGGATGAGATGAAGCACAGGGTCACAGCGGTGGAAGCTGATGCCAGTTCATTCAAGGAAAAGATCCAAGCCCTGAAGACGCTGGTTCGTAATTTGTGTGACCAAGTGGACGATCTTGAAAACAGGGGCAGGAGAAAAAACATTCGAAGCATCGGTCAGCCGGAGGGTTTGGAAAGTGAGCGGCCTGCGGAATTTGTTCAAGATTGGCTTCCGAAATTCCTCGACTTGGAGACTGGCATGAGAGGATTGAAGATAGAGAGGGCTCACCGGGTCACAGCACGGAGGTCGGGTCTGGGTCAATGCCCACGTCCTTTCCTGGTGCGGTTCCATCATTACAGGATAAGGAGAGTGTCATGGAGGCTTCCAGACTCCAGGGGAAGGATCCAAAGGCCCTAATTTACGAGGGGTCTAAGATCATGTTTTTTCAGGACTTTTCAGCAGCGGTGATCCGGAAACTAAAATCGTATGATGGTGTCAAGAAAAGATTGAAGGAGCTTGGGATTCAGTACTCCAAGATATCTGGCAGTGCTTCGGATCACCTTAGATGGATCCATGCATCTCTTTGACACATCGAAGAAGGCAAGAGACTTTGTGGACAAACTAACCTAATTTAAACAATTGTAGTATGTATAAATATTGTTGCTTGGTATGCGTTTTATCATTCTGTAAAAGAAATGGAGGAAATCTGGTTGGAGCTTTGTTTTTCCCCTTTTTTTTCCTCTGTTGATAATAATTTGGTTCAAACTATGTCTGGCGGTGGTTAATGTGTACATTTTAAATTTCTAAAAGTTAGGACATACCAAAGGATGGGTGGGGTATTTATTCCCCTTTCTTTTATATAAAAGAATTATTTTTATTCATATTGATATTCTATGGGTGTTTATTATTTTTAGCTTGCGCTTGCGATGCAGCTCTAGCTGGGAGAATTGAAGGTGGTTGAGATGGTTAGATGCCTATTTATGGGCAGTTCGGGACGGGTAGTTGCCCCCGCCGGGCAGGGGGTGAGTTCCCCTACTCAGCGCTATTGGCACTTTATATGTCGGTTTGTTTTCTGGTTTATTTTTAATGTTTGTTAAATGTAGTGGTTTTAGTTTATGTAGTTTTTATATTTGGTGGACCATGCGACACTAAGGCTCAGCAATTTGTGGTTCGGGTTCCTCCTCTCTGGAATTTAAATGTAATTGCAGAAGATTATGGCTAATGATTTGATTAAATGGTGTACCTGGAATATCAAGGGAAGTCACTCACCAATTAAGAGGAAGAAGGTATTCTTGAGTCTTAGAAAGAAGGAGGTAGATATTGCTTTGTTACAGGAGACACATTTGGATGACAAGCAGCATCTAAAATTACAGCAGAATGGCTTTGACAGAGTTTATTTTACATCATTTAATACCAGAAGTAGGGGAATGGCTATATTGGTAAGGAAAAATCTCTCATTTAAATTGTTGGAATGTGTTAAAGACACATACAGGAGGTTTGTAATTCTTAAAGCCGTGATAAATGGGGAAGAATATGGCATTTTAAATGTTTATTGCCCCCCAGCTCATCCTCTTAAATTCTTGGTAGATGCTTTTTCTCAACTGATAAGTCTCAACACATCATTATAGGAGGAGATTTTAGCTGAGTCATGGACCCCACAGTAGACAGGTTGCCTAAAGGTCCCTCGATGCCCTCTGCACAAACTAAACAGTTATCGGGTTTGTGTGGGGAATTAGGAATGGTGGACGTCTGGAGGTGTCTCCACCCTACAGGTAGGGATTTCACATTTTTCTCCAATCTGCACAGATGTCACACGAGGATTGTTTTTTTTTTCTCTGACCCCCTGCGGTAACCCTGGATCTGGTGGCATCCTGTACGATTGGTAATATTGCCATGTCTGATCATGCTCCAGTGTACCTCATGGTTAAAATTAAGGATGTTACAGTGGATTCAAAGTACTGGCAAATGGACCCCTTTATTCTCATGTTCAGCAAGTTTGTGGAGTATTTCTCTAAGGAATTTCGAGCATTCCTAGACATCAACATAGACTCGGTTGATAGCTCATCTGTTCTCTGGGAAACTGCCAAAGTTTATGCCAGAGGGTTAGTTATTTCATATTCCACAAATAGGAAGCAGCAGAACGGTGAGCAGCAACGTCTCCTTGAAGCACGGTTGAAGGCAGCTGAGAAGGCCTATTTTGACAGACCCTCGTTGGTCAAACTACAGAGGATTACAGCACTGTGGTCTGCATTAAATTCTGTGCTCATGCAGACAGCAAAGAAGGAGCTGGCTTTTGTAAAGCAAAGGTCATACGAGCATGGTGACAAGCCAGCCAAACACTTAGCATACCTTGTCAGAAAGAGAAGTGTCCCACAGCGATTAGGGAAGGGTCTGGGAACCTAACACGTGATTCTAAAAAGAATAATGTGGCGTTGCAGAGATTCTACTCTAAATTACATCAGTCTGAGAATTGTGAGGAGGGGCAGGCCAAAATGGAATCCTTTTCTTAGAGATCTGAAGCTCCCGGGTCTGACTCCCAAACAACAGTCCTTTCTCAATGTCCCATTATCAGAGCAAGAAGTGCAGGAAGCTGTGAGGCAGCTTCAGAGTGGAAAGGCACCTGGTCCTAATGGACTTCCCAGTGAATTCTATAAGAAATTTATAAGTACACCATCAGGCCCGATGCTGAATATGTTTAATGATTCATACAGTCATCTTTGTCTCCCACCATCTCAGAGAGGCCAATATTTCACTTATCCTTAAGGGAAGGATCCGGAAGACATTGCTTCATACAGGCCCATCTCGCTCTTAAATGTGGACTTTAAGGTCCTCTCTAAGGCTCTTGCGTTAAGGCTGGAGACTGTGTTACCCTCTATTATTAAAGAGGACCAGACGGGCTTCATAAAGGGTCACAGATCCTCCAATAACATTAGGAGGCTGCTTAATGTAATTCAAGCATGCCAACAACAGTCAATACAGGGATTGGTGATTTCTTTAGATGCAGAGAAGGCATTTGACCGAGTTGAGTGGCCATATCTTTTCTATACTCCAGACCGGTTTGGTCTGGGCGAAGTTCTCATAAGATGGGTAAAGGTACTCTACAGTGTTCCTCTCGCTGCGGTTGTGCGCAAGGGGTTGTGTATATTTAGGCATATTCATTACTCCAGTCGTGGATTGGCTGTTCAAAGCCAATTTTACTCAATTATTTGAAAAAATTAAACACGATCTCCAAAGATGGGAGGCACTTCCAGTCTCATGGTTGGGTCAGATAGCGCTTATTAAGATGAATATTCTCCTTCGTTTGCTATACCCTATACGGATGCTTCCCCTGATTTTCAATAAACAAACTCTCAGGAGACTGAACAGTTGGTTCAGCTCCTTTGTCTGGCACCATAACGGCCCCTCATTAAATTAGCCAATCAGCAGTTGCCTCACAGATTGGGGGTAGGCGACCTTCCGGACATTAAAAATGACCATTTAAGCTCGCTCTTGACCTACGTAAGTGATTGGGTTTGTGGGGACCCTCTTTCAATATGGCTAGATATTGAAGTCTCCCAGGCAAGGTGCCCCCTTACCAGTTTGCTGTTTTTGGACAAGGTGAGGACAGTTAGGGAATATTGCCATAACCCAATAGTCATCAATACTGTTAAAGCATGGAGTAAAAAATGAGGTCTGCAGATGCTGGAGATCACAGCTGCAAATGTGTTGCTGGTCAAAGCACAGCAGGTTAGGCAGCATCTCAGGAATAGAGAATTCGACGTTTCGAGCATAAGCCCTTCATCAGGAATAAGAGAGGTGATCTCAGCCTGCTTGGCTCTCTCTCTCTTATTCCTGATGAAGGGCTTATGCTCGAAACGTCGAATTCTCTATTCCTGAGATGCTGCCTAACCTGCTGTGCTTTGACCAGCAACACATTTGCAGCTGTTAAAGCATGAAGGGCAATTTGGCAAAGGGAAGGTAATATTGGCAAAACATCTTTGTTTACACCTTTAGTGGGTATGCCGAGTTTTCAACCAGGTATGATAGATTCAGGATTTAAACGTTGGGCAGCTAGGGGTATATCTTGCATGGGTGATTTATTTGAGGGGGATGTAATGATGTCCATTGATCAGTCAGTACTGAAGTACGAGTTACCTAATAGAGACCTCTTTCGTTTTTTTCAAGTTAGGGATTTTGTTCAAAAAACTACCACACTTTTGATTGATCCCTACAAATATGACATAGAAAGAGGGTACTAGGGCTAAGAGTACATTCTCTGTCAGTACTCTATATCACCAATTGGGGGTGCCACCTCAGATGGGTCTGATCAACTCTGCAAGATGTGAGAAAGAGAGCTGGGTGTTGAAATTTCTTCAGAAGCATGGGAGGATATTTGGGAGAATGCAAGGAAGATATCAATTTGCAATAAGACCCATGTTTTACAGTTGAAGATTCTCCACAGGGTCCACTTAGCCCCAGACCGTTTGTCAAAATTTAAACCAGGGGTATCTTCAGCATGTCCCAAGTGCAAGGTCTATACGGGTACTCTTACCCATTGTCTTTGGTCTTGTGACAGGCTTCAAACATATTGGAGCGCTGTGGTGGGTGCAATGGAGAGGATCTTAGGTGTAGGGGTGGAGAAGGACCCTATTTTGCTCCTTTTGGGCCTACCCATTGTATTTCCTGCAGATTCGCATAAAGAAAAACTTTTCAAGACTCTTACATTCTGTGCAAGGAAGAATATCTTGCTAGGTTGGATATCAGAAAAAACCCCAGGCCTGTCGGGTTGGCAGAAGATTGTTATGGAGCATGTACCCCTGGATTTTCTCACAAATATGGTACACCACAAAACTGAGAATTTTTACAAGATATGGCAACCCTTTTTGAAATACCTGGACACAGATTTATCTGCCACACTAACAAGGTCTTTTATATAGCCGTAACGATTATGTTTCATGAGTCCAATATCCAGGGAGGAGGAACTGTGAATGTATGAGTGTTTTATTTCACTGGGCTGAGTTATTACTATTTATTTGTTTGTTGTTAGGTATTTATTTAGTTAGTTAAATAGCTAGTTTAGGTTTTTTCTTAATTTTATACTTCTCTATATATGTTTATACATTCGTATAGGAGGGTGGGTTGGGGATTTTTTTATTATTTGGGTTTAGTTTTTTACTATTTTTGTACTGTTTTGAATTGCATTGTTTTGTTTTTTTTGTAATATTTTAAAAATTATTTTTTTGTAATAAAAATACATTATTAAAAATAAGTAAATAAATTGTAAGAGTTAATTTGTGTGGTGAATGATGTTGTTCTGCGCGCCCCCCCTCCCCCAGTTTACCCTTTTTTTTATTATTACCTTTATTGCTTAATATTATCTCCGGGGGTTAGGGAGGGGGGCTTATTTGTTTTCCACTTTGCGATTTCCCTTTTTGTTTTACATATATAGGCCGGGCGGTCTAGCCAATTCAGGCGAGGAGGGGTGTCTGCCTTGTCTTACCTTATCTCTTTCTTTTAGAGCAGGGTTGTTTCCCCCTATTATTTTGGTACTATATTTAATTATCTGCTATATTGTAATTTTATAGTTTTATATGTTAATACGTGGTATTAACATTACCAAATATATCTAGGTGTTGGTGTAGGTGGGTGGGTGGGTTGGGGGGAGGCGGGGTAGGGTGCTCACTGTTAACTTTAGCTTTATAGCACACAAATTTTCATTATTTTATTATGGGAGGCCTGGGTCGAGGGTGGGGCACGGGTTGGGAGAGGATATGATGGATTTTCGGCAAGGAAGTGATGCCCCTGGAAACAAGGGGGAAAATCTCTGTTTAAATATGTTTTATATTTTTTCTATTTAGAAATAGTTTTTTTTATTATATTGGAGTGAGTGTATTAAAGAATCTCTATTTTTGTGAATTTTGTATGGTCCATGCTCAGGGTGTTTGGGATGGGGTTTCTCCTCCCAGAGGGTCTCGGACTTGCCTGGACAATTATGGTTAGTCATTCGATTAAATGGTGCACCTGGAATGTCAAGGGGAGTAATTCACCAGTCAAAAGGAAGAAAATACTATTAAATCTCAAAAAAGAAAGGGTTGATATAGCTCTCCTACAGGAGACACATTTACTGGATAAAGAACACTTGAAATTACAACAGGGTGGATTTGATCAAGCCTTCTTTTCTTTCAGCTCAAAGTAGGGGAGTAGTCATTCTTATTTGGAAGAATCTCCCTTTCAAAATCCTAAGTGAGATAAAAAATGAATCTGGATGATATATACTGATTAAAGCCCTTACAAATGGAGGGGAATACGGGATTTTAAATCTGCATTGTCCCCTGGCACATCCTTTCAAATTTATAATGGAAGCCTTCTCCAAACTGATGACTCTCGGGGCTCATCATACAATTATAGGGGGAGACTTCAAATGGATTATTGGTCCGAGGATAGATAGGATACCCAAGAGTACTGCGGGTATATCCCCCGATCCAGACAATTGGCAGATTTGAATCAAGAGTTCGGATTAGTAGATGTGTGGAGGTGCCTTCACCCGCAAGGCAAGAGATTTCTCTTTTTACTCTAATCCACATAATCGTCACACTACAATTGATAGTTTTTTGCCCCCTTGACCTTTTTGAATTCCATATCATCCTGCAAAATAGGTAATATAATAATTTCTGATCATGTTGCTGTGTATATGGAAATCAAGGCTAGGAACAATGAGGCATCCCCTCGACATTGGCGTATGGATTCCTTCTTAATGAGGGATAGTAAATTTATAAAATATTTTTCTCAAGAATTTAAAACTTTTTTGGAAATTAATTCAGGTACAGCTAGTAACCCGTCAATGATGTGGGAGACCATTAAGGCTTATGCGCAAGGTCTGATCATTTCATACTCGGCGACCCAGAAAAAATTAAAAGGGAGAACAACAGCATTTACTTGAAGCTCGCTTAAAAGCAGCTGAAACAGCGTATGTTGATAGACCTTCTATTGCTAAATTACAAAGGATTACAGCCCTTAGGGCAGCCCTGAATACCGTGCTTACCCAAACGGCAAAGAGGGAAATATTATTTGCAAAGCAAAGATTATACGAATTTGGCTATAAACCTGGTAGATACTTAGCATTTCTTGCAAGGAAAAAGCTATCACATCCATCAGGGAAAGTGCTGGTACTCTGACTCATGATCATAAAAGAATCAACACAATCTTCAGAAAGTTTTATTCTGATTTGTATAAATTGCAGGATTGTGAAGATAGAACCAGGAGGATGCAGTCATTTTTTAAAAGCCTGGCCTTTCCGGACTTAACCCCGGAACAGGTATCGGTCCTGAATGCTCCCCGAACAACCCAGGAAATACTTGACGCAATCAGGCAGCTTCAGAGCAGTAAGGCACCTGACCCAGATGGATTTCAGGTTGAATTCTACAGAGTTTACAGGAGTACTAGCTGGTCCACTTATGGACATGTATAATTACTCATATAGTCAGGGCTGCCTCCCGCCTTTGCTGAAAGAGGCGAATATGTCCCTTATTCTCAACAAAGAACCCAGAAGATTGCGCATCATACAGACCAATATCTTTGTGAAATGCAGATTTTAAAATTCTTTCTAAAACATTAGCATTGTGCCTGGAGGGGGTATTGCCACATATCATAAAAGAGGATCAGACGGGGTTTATCAAGGACCGTAGATCATCTAATAATATTAGAAGGGTTTTGAATGTGATTCAAGTCTGTCATCAGGAGAAAATACCGGGAATAGAAGTCTCATTGGACATGGAAAAGGCATGCGACAGGGTTGAATGGTCATACCTGTTCTATATATTGGAAAGGTTTGGCGTTGAAAAATATGTTGCTGGAAAAGCGCAGCAGGTCAGGCAGCATCCAAGGAGCAGGAGAATCGACATTTCAGGCATAAGCCCTTCTTCAGGAGGTTTGGCACTGGAAAGGTATTTGATAAATGGGTCTCAACATTGTAGAATGATCCTAAAGCAGTTGTGATCACTAATGGATTAGGCTCAGATAGCTTCAGTGTGGGTAGTGGCTGCCATCAGGATGTCCTCTCACACCGTTGCTATTCATACTTCTATTTGAGCCACTAGTGGAAGCTATATGGACTGATTCTAATTAAACTGCCCCAAGGGTTGGTACAAGTGAACATAAAATTACCTTTGATGCAGATGATGTTCTCCTTTCACTTAGTAATCCTCTGATGTCCGTGCCTCGCTTAATCCAGGTTATTAATATATTTAGCGCATTCTCAGGCTACAAAATTAATTTCTCAAAATCGGTGGCCATGCCAATGGGTGGGCTCGCTAGTATGTCCCACTTATTGGATGAATCTCACTTTCCCTTTCGGTGGTCTCGAGAGGGTTTCTTATATTTAGGCATTTTTATCACCCCAGTATTTGGCCAGCTATACAAGGCCAATTTTGTGCATCTACTGGAAAGGATACGGCAGGGCCTTCAACGTTGGGGGGATCTTCCAATTCCCTGACTGGGTAGAATAGCTCTAATTAAAATGAATGTCTTGCCCCGTCTCTTATACCCTATGAAAATGCTCGCGGTAATGCTGCCGAGGCCGGCACTGCGCAAATTGTATGGTTGGCTGGGTTCTTTCATCTGGAATCATAGACGACCCCTCATTTAGTTAAGGAAGCTACAGCTTCCACAGGCAAGGGAAGGGCTGGATTTTCCAGACTTTAGGAGGCATCAGCTGAGTTCCCTGTTACGATACATAGCCGATTGCGTCTCGTCTGACCCTCAATCAATCTGGCTGAACATTGAGGCTTCTCAAGTAAAGTGCCCTCTTATTAACCTCTTATTTTGAGATAAGATGAACATCATTATGGATCACTGTAAAAACCCTATACTATTAAACACAAAGCCTGGAATATAATGCAGCAAAACAAGGGTAATTTACATAAAACATCCCCCTATACTCCTACTGGAGGAGCATGGGTTTTCAACCGGAGCTCTCAGACGCCACATACAAATCCTGGAGGTCCAGGGGTATTTCCCATTTAGGAGATCTGTTTGAGGAGGGGGTCCTGATGTCTTTTGAACAGCTGCATCAGAAATTTGGACTACCTAATGGAGACCTCTTTCAATACTTCCAAATTCGAGATTACATACAGAAGACGACTACGCTATTAGATAGCCTTTATAATTCAGACAGAGAACGTAGTGTGTTGTGGCCAACGGGTGTACTCTAGGTCAGCACTCTATCATTTATTATATAATGAAGTGTTGGAAGACATGGACCGTCTGCTTAGAACATGGGATCAGGAATTGGGGCTGGAAATTTCTACAGAAATGTGGGATGACATCTGGGAAAATGCCAGAAAAATCTCCATTTGTAACAGAACCCAGGTCATTCAGTTAAAGATACTTCATAGGATTCACATAGCACAGGAACGATTGGCAAAATTTAGGGCAGGAGCATATCCAATGTGTCCCAAATGCAAAACAGACGTGGACACTCTTACACACTGCTTGTGGACATGCCATAAGATCCACAAATACTGGTCCAAAGAAGCAAATGCCTTGACAGAAATATTGGGAATGGAAATTAGAGTAGATCCAGTATCTCTTCTCCTGGGCTTCTCGAGTTTACCTTGTCTGGGTGTGCACGGGAGGAAATTATTTTCCATTCTCTCCTTTTGTGCAAGGAAAAATATCTGAGTGAACTGGGTGGCTGAGGGCCCTCCAGGACTTCCGAGTTGGCACAGATTAATCATGGAATGTATTTCCCTTGACTTCCTTACAAATATGGTGCACCAAAAAACTGAATTATTCTATAAAATATGGCAGCCCTTTTTGAATTACATAGAAACAGATATTTCGGCCATTTTGTCAAGGGCTTTCATCTAGTTGAGGTAGCGGTTTTGGCTGGTCCAGGGCACCTTGGGGGAGGAATCCCACACGAATACAGGGTTTATTACGATTTGATGTTAATTCATTCCGAGCATGTACTTCACTATTTAATTACTATGTCATCCTTTTTTTCATCTCTTGAGCAATGTAAGATATTTGATCATACATTCTGGTTAGTTATAGGTTAGATTAGTAGTTAGTTGAGTTTTGTCTTTGTTTTTCCTCTGTATCTCTTCTTTTTATTTGACAAGTTTTGGCTATTGTTTATTTAAGGTTTAGTTGCATATTAGTGTTTGTGCGTGTGTTTTTTTATTTGTAAGTTTGGAAGAATATGTTAAATTTTCAATAAAAATATCTATAAAAGAGTATATAAATTCTGCTAAGATTTGCTCTCCCAAAATGCAGCACTTCGCACTTATCCAAATTAAACTCCATCTGCCACTTCTCAGCCCATTGGCCCATCTGATCAAGATCCTGTTGTAATTGGAGGTAACCTTCTTCGCTGTCCACTACACCTCCAATTGTGGTGTCATCTGCAAACTTACTAACCATACCTCTTTTGCTCGCATCCAAATCATTTATATAAATGGCAAAAACTAGAGGACCCAGCACCGATTCTTGTGGCACTCCAGTCTGAAAAACAATCCTCCACCACCATCTTCTGTCTTCTCCATTTGAGCCAGTTCTTTATCCAAATGGCTAATTCGCCCTGTATTCCGTGAGATCTAACCTTGCTAACCAGTCTGCCATGGGGAACCTTGTCGAACGCCTTACTGAAATCCACATAGATCACATCTACTAATCTGAACTCATCAATCCTCTTCGTTATTTCTTCAAAAAATTCAATCAAGTTTGTGAGACATGATTTCCCATGCACAAAGCCATGTTGACGATCCCTAATCGGTCGTTGCCTTTCCAAATACACGTATATCCTGTCCCTCAGGATTCCCTCCAACAACTTGCCCAACACCAACGTCAGGCCCATTGGTCTATAGTTTCCTGGCTTGTCCTTACCATCCTAATTAAACAATGGCACCACGTTAGCCAACCTCCAGTTTTCCGGCACCTCACCTGTGACTATCGATGATACAAATATCTCAGCTAGAGGCCCAGCAATCACTTCCCAGCTTCCCAGAGTTCTAGGGTACACCTAATCAGGTCCTGAGGATTTATCCACCTTTATACGTTACAAGACATCCAGCACTTCCTCCTCTGTAATATGGACATTTTTCAAGGTGTAACCATCTACTTCCTTATAGTCTATATCATCCATATCCATTTCTACAGGAAATACAGATGCAAAATACTCGTTTAGTATCTCCCCCATTTTCTGCGGTTGCACACAAAGGCCACTTTGCTGATCTTTGAGGGGTCCTATTCTCTCCCTAGTTACCCTTTTGTCCTTAAATGTATTTGTAAAAACTCTTTGGATTCTCCTTAATTCTATTTGCCAAAGCTATCTCACGTCCCCTTTTTGCCCTCCTGATTTCTCTCTTAAGCATACTCCTGCTGCCTTTATACTATAAGGATTCACTCGAACTATCCTGTCTATACATGACATATGCTTCCTTCTTTTTCTTAACAAAAACCTCAATTTCTTTAATCATCCAGCGTTCCCTACACCTACCAGCCTTTCCTTTCACCCTAACATGAATATACTTTCGCTGGATTCGAGTTACCTAATTTCTGAAGGCTTTCCATTTTCCAGCCGTCACTTTGCCTGCAAACATCTGCCCCCAATCAGCTTTTGAAAGTTCTTGCCTAATACGGTCAAAATTGGCCTTTCTTCAATTTAGAACTTCAACGTTTAGATCTGGTCTATCCTTTTCCATCACTATTTTAAAACTAAATAGAATTATGGTTGCTGGTCCCAAAGTACTCCCCCACTGACACCTCAGTCACCTGCTCTGCCTTATTTCCCAAGAGTAGGTCAAGTTGTACACCTTCTCTCGTAGGTACATCCACATACTGAATCAGAAAATTTTCTTGTACGCATTTAGCAAATTCCTCTCCATCTAAACCCTTAACACTATGGCAGTCCCAGTCTATGTTTGGAAAGTTAAAATCCCCTCCCATAATTACCCTATTCTTCTTACAGATAGCGGAGATCTCCTTACAAATTTGTTTCTCAATTTCCCTCTATTAGGGGGTCTATAATTCAATCCCAATAAGGTGATCATCCCTTTCTTATTTCTCAGTTCCACCCAAATAACTTCCCTGGATGTATTTCCGGGAATATCCTCCCTCAGCACAGCTGTCATGCTGGCCCTTACCAAAAATGCCACTCCCCCTCCTCTCTTGCCTCCCTTTCTAACATTCCTGTAGCATTTCTATCCTGGACCATGAAGCTGACAGTCCTGCCCATCCCTGAGCCATGTTCCTGTAATTGCTGATATCCCAGTCCCATGTTCCTAACCATGCCCTGAGTTCATCTGCCTTCCTTGTTAGGCCCCTTGCATGGAAATAAATGCAGTTTACTTTATTAGTCCTACCTTGTCCCTGCCTGCCCTGACTATTTGACTGACTTCTGTTCTCAACTGTACCAATCTCAGATTGATCTCTTTTCTCACTATCTCCCTGGTCCCAGGACCCCCCCCCCACACCTTACTAGTTTAAATCCTCCCGAGCAGCTCTAGCAAATCCCCCTGCCAATATATTATTCCCCTTCCAATTTAGGTGCAATCAGTCCTTCTTGTACAGGTCACTTATAGCCCTAAAGAGATTTCAACGATCCAAAAATGTGAATCTTTCTCCCATACACCAGCTCCTCAGCCATGTATTCATCTGCTCGATCCTCCTATTCCTGCCCTCGCTAGCTAGTAGCGCCGGGAATAATCCAGATATTACTACTCTCAAGGACCTCCTCCTTTTTAAATTTCTGCCTAACTCTCTGTAATCTCCCTTCAGAATCTCAACCTTTTCATTTCCTATGTTGTTAGTTCCAATATGGACAACGACCTCTTGCTGGCCCCTCCCCCCCCTCGAGAACATTCTTCACCCTCTCTGAGACATCCTTGCTCCTCGCACCAGGGACGCAACACACCAATTTGATTTTTCACTGCTGGCCACAGAAATGTCTGTCTGTACTTCGGACTAGAGAGTCCCCTAACACAATTGATCTCTTCGAACCTGACGAACCCCTCATTAGAGCCAGTCTCAATATTATAAACTTGGCTGCTCGAGCTAGGTTTCCCTGTGAATTGATCACCACCTACATTTTCCAAAACAGCATACTTGTTTGAAATGAGGATAAGCACAGAAGACTCCTGCACAAACTGCCTATCTCTCTTACCTTTCCTGGAGCTAACCAATCCATGTGACTGTACCTGCAACTTTTCCCCCTTCTTATAATCGCCATCCATCACATACTGTTGCTATTGTAAATTCCTCATTGCCTCTAACTGTCTCTCCAACCGATCCATTCAATCTGATAGGATTCACAATCAACAGCATTTATTGTAGATATAATCTGCGGTAACCCTTAAATTCTCTTTAAATTCCCACATCTGACAAGAAGCACATATCACTCTACTGAAGGCCATTTTTGCTCCTTCACAATCCATAGACCCAGAAAAGAATACAGTCTTATCGCTCTACAAAACACTGCCACAGATAAAATATAAGCCATAACTATTAAAGTGTAATCAAGAGACATAGCCCAAAAAACATAAAATCAATCAAGAAAGAACCCACATACTTAAAACAATTCACTTATCTGTTTCTGCTATGAACTTTGCCCAAACAGTTCCTTCAAGATCAGTTGTGAATTTCACTGTTTGGAGTATGTCTGGGAAAATTAACAATGTCCAGCGATTCATGAATTCAAATAGCAAAGGCAGTAACTGTGCAGGTATGAAAAGAAACTGTGGTGTCAGTTTCTTTCTCTCTCTCTCTCTCCTGCACTGACCTCACCATGTGCTTCCTTTGTCTGTTCTTCTTCTCCCTTTTAAAACTGCTGTTGCTTTGCCTTTTCTTTTTCCAAAGTTCACTGCATATCCTCCAAAATCAGACACCTCTTGTCCAAATTGGAAAGCTCACTTTTTGCCAGTCGTTCTTCAGCACCAGCACAGGGCACCAGTCTTAGGCCTTTCTCGAGATCTGCTCTGAGTGCTCAGCATTTCCCTTATGTTTTAGTACAGGGAATCATACTCAAAGTCTGCTCTAAGTAGAATGATTACTACTTAATTTAGGACGGATGTCACAATTGGATTCCAATATTTTACCTATATTGCTCAATCTTGGAGGAACCTGTTTGGGAGAGGCCACAGCACAGAAACAGATAAGTGAATGGAATGTACTGGTCAAAGGGAACATATGATGTGAATATCACATTTTTTGCAGCTGAGCACAACATTGCCTATGCACAGCAGTGGCAGGTTTCAGGGCTGTGTTTGGGGTTGCAAAGGTAATTGTAGTGAGGAGAAACAGATCCAATTGTTGTGGTCCATTCAGGTATCAAAAACATAGGTAGAACTCAGAGGTTCCTAAAGTAGTATGAAAAGCCAGCAGCTAAATTAGAAAGCAAAATCTCAAAGCCATTAATTTCAATAATCAATTCTCTTGTTGTGAAGTGACCTTAGTACCACATAAGTGTCAGACAATGACCATCTTCAACAAGAGAGAATCCAACTTTCTTTCCCCTACATTTGGTAGCATTATCATCCATGCAGCCCGCATTATCAACATCCTTGAGCTTGCCACTGACCAGAAACTGAACCAATCATATAAATACTGTGGCTACAAGAGATGAGCAGAGGCTAGCAATAGATGAGGCATTCACCTTGTCTCATCAATGTCTGTCCACCATCTAAAAAGCAACAAGTTAGGAATGTGATGGAACACTTTCCACTTGCCTGGATGTGTGCAGTTCCAGTAACAGTTAAGAAGGTTTTCAATATCTAAGGCAAATGAATAGTATTTCATTCACCAACCTTCAACATTTAATCCCTCTACAATGTATGGCTAGAGCAGCACATATACAAAACGCAATATAGGAACTTTCAAAGACTGCTTCAACAGCATCTTCTAAATATGATCTCTACCACTAAGAATGGCAAGGGCAGAAGGCATCTTCCTACCTTGGAACTATATAATTGTTCCTTCACTGTCGCAGGGTCAAAATTCTGGAATCCTTCACAGTGTTGTGGGTAGACCTGCACCTCAAGAACTGCAATGGTTCAAGAAGGCAACTCCCACAACCTTCTCAAGGCTAATTACAAATCAGCAATAAATGCTGACCTAGCCAACCATGTTCACATCACATGAACAAACAGTAACGTTTCTGGATTATTGCATCAGTCGTGAGCAAATTGGCATGAAGAAAATAAGATGTGTTAAATTTATGTTTCAAAGACTCGTGTGGAGGAAATGTGCTTTAATTCATGTTGCACTAACACCAGAACGGAGGACAGTGAAGACGGTACCAATGAAACAAGTCACCTGAATCATGCTTGAATCAATGTTCCATCTGGGTGCATTATTAGACTGGGCAGTAAGTTTTAAAGGGATCAAGTGAGGAAAGCCATAATAAACTAAAGAGAGGTGAGCAAGATGGATATAAAGAGAAAAAAGATAATCAGAATGCGTCAGGAAGGAGCAGAACATATCGACGTGAGTGCAGCAGAAAAATAGTCAAAGAAAAGGAACTAAAGGATCTCCATCTGTACATGCATAGCATTCTGAATAAAATGGAGAAACCAACAACTTAAATAGAAATAAATGTATGATGAGATAGTCATTAGAGAGACTTGGCTTCAATATGACAACAGGTTCAAGCTTGAAAATTCAAAGTTACATGGCATATTGAAAGGATGAGAAGTTAGGAAAGGTGGAAAGGTAGCATTTTCAATTAAGTGTGACATAAATACAGCAGAACCAAGGTCACCTCTCACTAATATGTGATATTCAGGTTGAGATTTTTTTTAAAAAAGGTCAGGTTAACATCATTTTCAAGAGTAGTTTATAAGTTCTAAAGGTAATTACACTGTAGAAAGAGCAAACACAAGAAATAAGAGCTTGTAAGAAAGGTATAGCTATAATCATGAGTCATTTTAATCTACATATAGACTGAATGAATGAGATTGGCAATGGTCACCTGAAACACGGAGTTCATAGTATGCAGGCTTGGAACAGTTCCTTACTGTAGCACAATTCAGAGCCAGACAGCAGGCTAGTCTATATTTGATAATGTTCCACAATACAAGATCAACTAATAACCTCATAGCAAAGTCAACCCTCGGTAGCACCTTATTTAAGAAACCATAATAAAATAAGTTCAGAAATATTCAGACTGATTCCTGAGGTGAGTTGTTCTATTTTGAGGAAGGTTTGAACTAGCATTTGGAATAATGAAATCTAACTTTTTTATGGGATTTGAGCTTCACTGCCTGAGCCAGCATTTATCACCTGTCCCAAGTCCTTGAGATGATGGTAAGTTACTTTCTTAAACTAATCCAGCAGGTAGATCCACAATGCCATTAGGGAGGGAACGCCAGGGTTTTGTGACAGTGATAGTGAAGGAATGGCAATACGCTTTCATGTCAGGGTAGAGAGTAGCTTGCGGGGGAACTTGCAGGTTGTAGTGTTCCATGTAATTACTGTGTTGCTGGAAAAGCACAGCAGGTCAGGCAGCATCCAAGGAGCAGGAGAATCAACGTTTTGGGCATGAGCCCGAATGGGCAAGGGCTCATGCCCGAAACGTCGATTCTCCTGCTAAGGGCTCATGCCCGCAACGTCAATTCTCCTGCTCCTTGGATGCTGCCTGACCTGCTGCGCTTTTCCAGCAACACATTTTCAGCTCAGATCTCCAGCATCTGTAGTCCTCACTTTCTCCATGTAATTACTGCCCTTGCCCTTCTAGAAGAAAGTGTTTGCAGGTATGCCAAGTACTATCTAAGGAGTTCTGGTGAACTTCTGCAGAATATTTTGTAGTAGATGGTAGACATTGTTGTTACTGTGCAGTAGTACTGAAGAATTGGATGTGGTGCCAATCAAGCAGGCTGCATTGACCTGGATGGTGTCAAGCTGCTCAAGTGTTGTTGGAACAGCCCCCATCCAGGCAAGTGGGGAGTATTCCATCACATTCCTGACTTGTGCATTGTAGATGGTGGACAGACTTTGGGAATTCAGCAGGTAGATTACTCACCACACTATTTCTAATCTCTGACCTGCTATGCTAGCCACTGTATTTATATGGTTAATCCAGTTGAGCTTCTGGTCAATGTTAACCCAGAATGTCAAGCTAGTCTCTTATTAGAGATGTTCATAGTGAATTTACTTGCCATTTTTCCACCCAAGCCTGGCTACTGTCCAGGCGTTGTTGCATTTGAACAAGGACTACTTCAGCACCTGAGAATTAGTTTTATTGTCATATATACTCAAATGAGTACAATGAAAAGTTTAAAAGTCACCACTGACAATACATCTTTGGTAAAAAGGTACCTAGATAAAGATTCTTCAGTCCAAGGTCTTAGGGAAAAATGTTAGAAAAGTTAATAAATAAAAAGTTCAACATTGCAGATTGTAGGAATAAATTAGAAAATAGAGAAATAAGAAGTTCATAACAAAATCCTTCCAGCCCAGTCATTGCTGGCACCTAGCCTCCAGACCACGTTAGGTACATCTTGAGGTTCAAGGCCAGGAGACCACTCTGGAATCATCTTGAGATTATAAGTTCAAGCTAAGGCCATGTTGGGCAGAATAGCCACTGAAAGATCACCACACTGGGCTAGGAGGATGCCTCGCCAGGCCTGCGTCAAGGCCAGGAGTCCAGAGAACAGAAGAAAGGAGGAGCAAAAAAAAAGACACACAAAAAGAAGGGGAAAAAAGAAATGGATGGAGCAGACAAGCTGTGACTGAAGCAGCCTACTCCACTGTCATCTCGAATAACTTTTCTTCGCGAGCATTCATGAACGGTACTGAACATTGCGCCATCATTATGAACATCCCCACTTCTGACCTTATTATGGAGGGAAAGCCATTAATGAAGCAGCTGAAGATGGTTGCGCCTAGGATACACTACCCTGTGGACAAGTCCTAGAGCTGAGGTGATTAACCTTGAACAACTACAATCATCTACCTATACACCAGGCATGACTCCAACCAGCAGACAGTTTTCCCCCCAATTCCATTCGACTTAACGCAATTGATGACATACTCAATCAAATGGAGCCTTGATGTGAAGGGCAGTCACTCTCACATCACCTCTGAAATTCAGCTCTTTTGTCCACGTTTGAACCAAGGCTGTAATGAGGTCAGGAGCTGAGTGGCACTGATGGAACCCAAACTGGGCATCTGTGAGCAAGTTTTTGCTAAGCAGATGCTGTTTGGTAGCACCGTTGATGACACCTTCCATCACTTTGCTAAGATCAAGAGTAGATCGATAAGCAGTTGTTTAGTCTTGCTTTGTGTTTACAGAACGTATCTGGGCAACTTTGCACATTGTCAGGTGGATGCCAATGTTGCAACTGTAATGGAATAGCTTGGCTAGGACTGAAGTACTGAAGCACAAATTTTCAGTACTATTACCTGAACATTGACAGGGCCCATAGCCTTTGTACTGTACAGTACCTCCAACTTGCTGCATGATTTCTAGCCTATGACCTGCTCTTACAGCCGTCATATTCTTATGGCTAGTACAGCTGTTTCTGATCAATGGTAACCCCCAGGATGTTAGTTGATTATAACACCATTGAATAACAAGGGCAATGATTAGAGTGTCTCTTTTGGAGATGGTTATCACCTGGCATTGTGTGGTACAAATATTACTTGCAACTTTTCAGCCAAGCCTAGATGTGGTCCAGATCTTGCTGCATTTGTCGATGGGCTACTTTAGTTGCTGAGGAATCGCAAAACTAAAAATTGTGCAGTTGGCAAATATCCCTACTTCTGACATAATAATGGGGGAAAAGATCACTGTAGAAGCAGCTGAAGGTTGTTATGCCCAGGACATTACCCTCAAGATCTTCCACACGGTTCTCCTGGATTGGTGATGACAGACTTCCAACAACTAGGAGAAAAAGTGAGGACTGCAGATGCTGGAGATCGGAGCTGAAAAACGTGTTGCTGGAAAAGCGCAGCAGGTCAGGCAGCATCCAAGGAGCAGGAGAATCGACGTTTCGGGCATAAGCCCTTCTTCAGGAATGGGAAGCCCTGAAGAAGGGCTATGCCCGAAACGTCAATTCTCCTGCTCCTTGGATGCTGCTTGACCTGCTGCGCTTTTCCAGCAACACATTTTTCAGCTCAGACCTCCAACAACCACAGTCATCTTCCTGGCACAATGGATTATTGAAACATGCAAGTTTCTGAGGAGATTTGACAGGGTGGATGCCACACGGGTGATTTACCTTATTGAATAGACTAGTACTAAGAGATATAGTTATTCTTGTTAAAATGAATACGAGGTGTTTTTTTTCCCTCTGATGTTCATGATCTCCTATAATTCTCTTCCCCAGAAAGTGGCAGAGTTAGGGCCATTGAATATTTCTAAAGACACTGGTAGACATTTAACTACCACAGGAGTCAAAGAATAGTGGAGCAGGGGTTGGTTTTAGGCAGGAAAACGGAGTTGAGATCACAATCAGATCGGCCACGATCTTCCTGGATAGAGGTGCAGGCTCACGGAGCCAGGTGACATACTCCTGTTCCTCATTTCAATTTCCTAATTTCCTGCAAAAATAATTTTCTGCATGTTTTACAAAATACTTTGGACAAACCAAACTCCACAGTCTTGTGGTTTGAATCTTTGCGAGAAGGCCAATACAGTCCTAATCCAATCTATTAGCTGTCACATTTGTCCTTTAGAACTAAACAAGGCTCACTAGTAGAAAACTAGTGCTCTTTTCAAATTAGGTCCATATATTTCAATGATCTAAACTCAAAAAGACAAACAAGTTTTAAATTGTTTTAAGGTATGCAGTCATGAACACTTAATAATCCAGCCACAAGACAAAAGCAAAAGGGAAAGTAACAATCACTTAATAGAACAGACTTTGTACATTGATAAGAAAAGCAACATGCCAAAGCACGCGTGTATATATACGTGCTCGCGCTCTAGCTGTTTGGAGACTTACCCCACAAAGGCAGCAGCAGCAGCAACAGTCTTATTGTTGGCATCCAGTCCGGCTGCCCCAGAGAGTGGGCGGGGGCAGACAGGAGGCACACTGGGGATGGCGTTGGGTGGGGGGCGGTGTTGAGGGTAGGGTCTCATTCGCTATGACCTGCTGCAGTCTCCTGAGTAGGGAGCAGACTTTAAAAACTCCGAGCCCCAGAGGAAAGACATTTAATCGCTTAACCGAATAATCAATTATCCAAACGAAATAGTGCCCGCTCATCTCATTCGGATAGTCAAGGATCCCCTGGTATTCAAAAAAGGAACAACGCCAGACACATCCCTCTTGACTATAGAAATTAAATTCCTGCATACTAACATATGTAGCTTTTATTAAATGTAAGTGAGCTACACTGCAAGACCCATTAACGATTTTAAATCGATTTGTTAGTATAATTCTTGGTGTACTCTAGATTGTTCAACGGGTGCTATCCAAACAAAATCACATCCAACATTAGGTGTTATGTTCCTAATTTTGCTAGCATGGACTGGTTGAGTATAGTCATTACACTGCCTATTAGAACAGTTGAAGGAACACTTTGATATGATCTGCCAGTCCATGGAACATGTTTAATTAAAAAGTGTGGGTTACAACAGTTGCCTGATGTATTCCTGAAACCAATGCCTTGACCAGTGCCTACTCAATCAATCAATCCAAACATTTTACTCAGATTATTACTTGGTAATCTCTTTGAAGCTTGGCATTCTTGCAACTGTCCCAAGAGATTTGTTCTGTTCAACAAGTTCTCTCATTTCAGCAATATAAACATTCATAAGGATACAGAATGACATCTGGAGAAAATGCAACAAATTGATGGTCTTTATAATGGCTTTCTGAGAAATGTGATTTGTAACTATGACTTGCAAATATTTTGTTGACTACTCTTTGGCTTAGTCCATACCTTAGCAACAGACATCAAAACCCTAGTTACTGGAATAGATCATTGCATCTGAGAATATTAGCTAAGTCACATTTCACTTTTTTTTAACAATTTATTACTAGTGTGTTTTTTCAGGGATTGGCACTTTGTACCTCTTAATTGATTAAGACAGGTGAACATCAGAGGTATATATGCATTGCACCCATTCAACTAGGTGTATATACATGAACATGATCCATACCTCAGACTTGGTATTGCATTGGCCTTCAGTCAACCTCCACAGGGTTGAAATCTATAGCACAGGTCAATGGATGCCAATCATCTTATCTTCTTCACCACATGGACGTGATCAGTTAAATTTAGATAACTAAGATGTCACCTTGGAAAGAACAGAGAACAACACAAGAACAGGCTCTATGGCCCACCATGTTTATGCCAACTATGATTCATAGATTCACATAATGCAGAAAAGGCCTGTCAGTCCATCCAGTCTACACCCAGCGTGCTAATCACAATTTTCTGAACTTGTACAATATCCTTGAATGTTATGACATTTGTAATACCTATCCATTTTTTTTTGAAAGGTTGTAAGGTTTCCAGCCTCCACTAGCTTCCCAGGCAGCATACTCCAGATTTCCACAACCCGCTGAGTGAAAAAGTTTTCTCCCCCAATCTCCTGCCCCTTAACCAAAAACTATGCCCTCGCGTGATTGACCCTTCAAGTGAAGGGAACAGCTGGCTCCTTATTCATCCTGTCCATACTCCTCAATCACATGCCCCCTCACTTCTTCTCTGCTCTAAAGGAAACAAGCCAAGCCTATCTAGTTTCTTCTTATAGCTCAGTTTCTCCATTCCAGGCAATATCCTGGTGAACCTCATCTGTAAATATTCCAACGCTATCACACCCTTCACATGCCCACAGTATTCCACTCATAGCATAACCAATGCTCTGCACAACTGCAACATTACTCCTTGTTCTTATACTCTATGCCACAACTGACAGAAGTGTCCCATATGCCTTCTTAACTATCCTATTCATATGCATTGCCAACTCCAGGGATCTGTGAATAATGACCCTAAGATCTTTCTGTTCCTCTAACCTACCCATTGTGCTGCTGAGGACAAAGCAGCATGGTACAGGGAGGGTGAGGCAACCATGGCTGACTAGGGAAGTCAGGGATAGCATAAAAGTAAAAGAGAAAGCATATAATGTGGTGAAGGGCAGTGGATAACAGAGGATTGGGAAGCTTACAAAGACCAACATGAAAAGCAATAAGGAGGGAGAAGGTTAAATATGAGGGTAAGCTAGCCAGTAATATAAAGGAAGATTGTAAGAGTTTCCTTAGATATGTAAAGGGCAAAAGAGAGAGACAAAAGTGCACTTTGGAAAATGATGTTGGAGTGACAGTAGTGGGGAACAAGAAAATGGCTGAGGAACTGAATAATTACTTTGCATCAGTCTTCATGGTGGAAGATAAGAGTAATATCCCAAAAGTTCAAGGGAGTGAGGGGGCAGAGCTTAGTATGGTGGCCATCACCAAGGAGAAGGTGGTAGAAAAACTGAATGGCCTGAAGGTGGATAAATCACCTGGACCATATGGACTACACCCCAGAGTTCTAAGGGAAATAGCTGAAAGTATAGTGAAGGTGATCTTTCAGAAATCACTAGAATCAGGGAAGGTCACAGGACTGGAAAATCGCTAACGTGACATCCCTGTTTAAAAAAAAGAGCAAGGCAAAAGACAGAATATTTCAGACCGATTAGCCGAACCTCAGTCGTAGGTAAGATCCTGGAATCCATTGTGAAAGATGAGATTTCTGAATACTTGGAAGTATATGGTAAAATAGGGCAAAGTCAGCATGGTTTCGTCAAGGGGAGGTCATGTCTGACAAATCTGCTAGAATTCTTTGAAGAAGTAACAGCAGGTTAGACTAAGGAAGCCAATGATGTTATCTACCTGGGCTTCAAGAAGGCTTTTGACAAGATGCCACACAGAAGATTACTGAGTAAGATAAGCGTCCATGGTGTCAGAAGCAAGGTACTAGCATAGATAGAAGCTTGGCTGTCTGACAAAAAGCAGAGAGTGGAGATAAAAGGGTCCTTCTCAGGATGGCAGACAGTAACAAGTGATGTTTGATAAGGCTCAGTGTTCAGACCAGAAATTTTCACTTTATTCATTAACAATCTCAATGAAGGAACTGAGGGCATTCTGGCTAAGTTTGCAGATGATATAGAGATAGGTACAGGGACAGGTAGCATTGAGATGGGCAGGGAGGCTGCAAAAGGATTTGAACAGGTTACGACAGTAGGCAAAGAGGAGGCAGATGGAGTACAATGTGGGAAAGTGCGAGGTTGTGCACTTTGGTAGGGAAAACAAAGGCATTTTTTAAATGAAGAGAAAATTCAGAAGTCTGGAATGCAAAGAGACTTGGGAGTTCTAGTCCAGGATTCTCTCAAGATAAACTTGCAGGTTGAGTCAGTAGTCAGGAAGGCATGTGATGGCATTTATTTTGAGAGGACTTGAATATAAAAGCAGGGACGTACATCTGAGGCTCTAGAAGGCTCTGGTCAGACCGCATTTAGAGCATTGTACGCATTTCTGGGTCCCATATGTCAGTAAGAATGTACTGGCCCTGGAGCATGTTCAGAGGAGGTTCACGAGAATGGTTCCAGGAATGAAAAGCTTAATATATGAGGTACGTTTGCGGACCCTGGGTTTATATTCAATTGAGTTTAGAAGGATGAGGGGGCATCTAAATGAAACATACAGAATACTAAATGGCCTGAACAGAATAGATATTGGGAAGATGTTTCCATTGGTAGGTGAGTCTAGGACCCAAGGGCATAGCCTCAGAGTAAAGGGAAGACTTTTTAGAATGGAGATAAGGAGAAACTTCTTCAGTCGGAGAGTGATGAATTTGTGGAATTCATTGCCAGAAGGCTGTGAAGGCGAGATCATTAAGTATTTTTTAAGACTGAGAAAGGTAGATTCTTGATTGTCAAAAGGATCAAGGGATATGGGGAGAAAGCAGGATAATGGGATTGAGAAACCTCAGTCATGACTGAATGGTAGAGCAGACCCAAAGGGCTGAATGACCTAATTTCTGCTCTTATGGTCTTATGCCAAAGAAATTCAGTTCCTCTTCCACATTATAATGTGGATGGCTGCAAGAGGTCATGCAAGTCAAATATGACAGCAAATGTCAGGGCCTCATTGATGGTGCAGACATAAGGAACCGGCTCAGATGATAATACACTTAAAACACTACATTTTCATCTCTCTCATCGGCTTCAACTTACTAATGCAACATAACATTTAAAGTGTGATCAGTTATTAACCCTGGACAGGCAGAGTTAGAGTTAAGTTATAGAATTATAAGAGTTTTTATAACATGGAAATAGGTCCTTCAGTCTAACTCATCCATGCCGATCAATTAAACTAGTATCATTTGCCTTCGTTTGGCCCATATCCCTTTAGACCTTTCCTATTAATGAATCTGTACAAATGTCTTTTAAATATTGTAACTGCACTTGCATCTATCACTTCCTTTCACATTCCACCCATAAAGCACCCTTCATGTGAAAACATTGCCCCTCAGGTCCCTTTTAAATGTTCCTCCTCTCACCTTAAAATTATGCCCTCTGGTTTTGAACTCTCCCACCCCAGGAAACACCTTTTCTATTCACCTTATCTATGCCCCTCATGATTTTTAAAACTTCTATAAGGTCACCCCTCAATCTCCTACATTCCAGTGAAAGGAAGTCCCAGCATATCCAGCCTCTCCTTATAACTCAAAACACTCCAGTCCAGACTATGTAAATATTTTCTGCATCCTTTCCAATTTACTAATATCCTTCCTATAGCAGAGCAACTACACACGGTACTCCAAAAGTGGCCTCACCAATATCTTGTACAATCGCAACATGCATCCCAAATCATACACACAATGATCTAAGCAATGAAGGCAAGCATGACAAACGCCTTCTTTAACACCCTGTCTACTTGTGTCACAACTTTCAAGGAACTATGTACATAAGAACATAACTAGGAGCAGGAGTAGGTCATCTGGCCCTTCGAGCCTGCTCCGCCATTCAATGGCTGATTTTTCATGGACTCAGTGCGACTTACCCACCCTCTCACCATAACCCTTAATTTATTTATTGTTCAAAATAAAAAATCTATCTTAGCGTCAACTACTTCACTGGGTAAGGAATTCCATAGACTAACAACCCACTGGCTGAAGAAGTTCCTTCTCAAATCAGTCCTAAATTTGCTCCCTCTAATCTTGAGGTTATGCGCTCTTGCCCTAGTTTCACCTGCAAATGGAAACATTCTCTCTACTTCTATTTTATCTATTCCCTTCATATGTTTCAATAAGATGCCCCCTCATTATTCTGAATTCCAGTGAATATAATCCCAGTCTACTCAGTCTCTCCTCATAAACCAACCCTCTCAAATTCTGGATCAACCTAGTGAGCCTCCTCTGCGCCATTTCGAATGCCAGTATATCCTTGCTCAAGTAAGGAGACCAAAACTGCATGCAGTACTCCAGGTGTGGCCTCACCAGCACCCTATTCAACTGCAACATAACCTCCCTGCTTTTAAACTCAATCCCTTTAGCAATGAAGAATAAAATTCCATTTGCATTCCTAATTACTTGTTGTACCTGCAGACCAACCCTCTGTGATTCATGCACAAGGACACCCAGGTCCCTCTGCATAGCAGCATGCTGAAACTTTTTCCCATTCAAGTAATAATCCCTTTTACTGTTACTCCTGCCAAAATAGAAGACTTCACATTTATTAATATTGTATTCCATCTGCTAGACCTTTGCCCAAAACCCTGGACTTTTTCTTTGACAATACTTCTCAGGGCCTACCTTTGTTTGTTTTATCACAATGCCATTTCTTGCATTTGTCTAAATTAAATTTCCTAAACGGTCTTTGAACCCAAGTCTAAAGTCAGCAAGTGCTTTTGAAACATCCACAAAATCGCCTACCGAAACATCCCTTGGTATACCTTCATCTTCGTTCTGATACAGATGAGACAATGGAGAAAGACTGCATAAAGCCACAGTACAGAGGGATTTGGGAGTCCTTGTGCATACATCACAATAAGCTAGTATTCAAGTTGAGCAGATCAGAGAAGCCAAAAGGAATGTTCCTTTTATTAAAATGGATTTGGAGTTCAAAGATAGAGATTGCTCAAACTAAACAAGGCATTAGTCAAATTAACACGATAAACCGAAGCTAAGGATCTGAGGCCCAGAATAAAACAAGCCTGACAGAAAAACCATAGGTTCATTGTTTGATAATAGAGCTAATTTGACTATTGTAGATAATTTCAGATTAAATATAAATAGGAGAAATGTTTTACAGATTAAAACTAAAATACCAGTCAGAAATCTTTCAAAAAAATTAAGAACTAAGTAAATAAAATAGAGATACAGAGGCAGGTAATATGTTGTACCTGCAAAATGTGGGAGCTGGTGGACACTTTTTTTTAATTCATTCACAGGATGTGGGTGTTATTGCCTAGGCCAGCATTTATTTCCAATCCCCAATTATCCAGAGAGAGCAGTTAAGAGTCAACCACGTTGCTGTGGGTTTGGGGTCACATGTAGGCCAGTCTAGGTCAAGATGGCGGTTTTCTTTCCTGAAGGACATTAGTGAACCAGATGGGTGTTTCTTGACAACCGACAATGGATTCATTCTAGAATTTCTTTTTTATGGAACTCCATGATCTGCTGTGGCAAGATTCGAACCTGGATCCCAGAACATTACTGGCTCCCTGAATTAACAATAATTCCACTAGAGCCATTGCCTCCCTGCACTGTAGTTCGTGGTGACATCTGCAGCAAGTGTTAGTTGCTTGAGAAATTCTGGTTCACAGTCAGAGTAATAGACAAGAGTTATACAGCATGGGGAAAAGGAACCTTTGGTCCAACTGGTCAGCACCAACCAGATATCCTAAACTGATTTAGTCCCATTTGCCAACTTTTGGTCAATATGTCTCTAAACCATTCATATACACATCCAGATGCTTTTTAAATGTTGGAATTGTTCCAGCCTCCACTACCTCCTCTAGTAGGTCATTCCATACATACGCACCACCCTGTGTGAAAACGTTACCAGAGGTTCTTTTTAAATCTTTCCCCTCTCACCTTAAACCTTTGCTCTCTTGCTTTGGACTCCCCTACCGTGGGTAAAATACTTTGGCTATTCACTCTGTCCATGCCCCTCATGATTTTATAAACCTCTATAAGGTCACCCATAAGCCTCCAATGCTCCAGGGAAAAAGGCCCCAGCCTATTCAGCCTCTCCCTATAACTCAAACCCTTCAATTTTTTCTAAATCCTTTCAAGTTTAACAATGTCTTTCTTATAGCAGAGAGACCAGAATTGAATGCAATATTCTAAAAGTTGCCTCACCAATGCCCTATACTTTCATGATGTCACAACTTTTATACTCAATGGTCTAAACAATAAAGGCAAGTGTGCCAAACATCATCTTCACTGTCCTTTGTACCTGTGATTCCATTTTCAAGGAACTATGCACCTGCATCCCAAGGTTATCGTTCGACAACACCAGGGCCCTACAATTAACTGTATAAGTGCTGCCCTGGCTTGCCTTATGAAAATGCCACTCCTCAGCCTACTGCCCTGTGTGATCAAGGTCCCATGTACTCTGAGGTAATCTTCTTCATCATCCATTACATCTCTAATTTTGGCGTCATCTGCAAACCTACTAACCATTGCTTCTATGTCCACATCAAATTATTTATATAAATGACAAAAAGCGTGGACCCAGCACTGATCCTTGCAGCACACCATTGGTCACAGGCCTCCAGTCTAGAAAACAACCCTTTAACTCTTTTAAACAAAGGATCGGAACGAGAAAAAAAAAAGTGAAGACTCCCCCCAAAACCACTCCCAATCAGATACTCCTGGGATGGGAACAGCACTAGTAAAATACAGAGTAAGGTTTTCTCTACCCTATCTAACCAGAAGGGGAAGTTTCTTTGGCTCTCAAAAAAGAAAATACTCCTTCTTTTCAGAATTGAAGGTATCAATAAATAAAATAAGACCTCCCTTGACTGCGCCAAACAATCTTAGCAGAGGGACAAGGGGTTGATTTGTAAAATAAACTTCCTCCGGCTCATTCAAAAGGAAAGGAAATTTTAAAAAACAAATCCTTTCTGCTCCATCTCCACCGATAGTACCAGAGACAGGGACAACCAGGGTTTTCAAAATCCAGAGGAAAGTTCCTCTACACATTTTAACTAAAAATATAAGCTCACCTCATGGCAAACCAATCACGCACACCTGTGATGGCTGGTGGGTGGGGGGGGGGTGGAGGAAAGGTGGTGGTGGTGCAGCGTTTAGTACAAATACAACAAACTTAAAAAGTCAAATGGAAACTTACAGTAAATCAAACTATTATTCAAACTGATGATGCCCTCCAGCCCCTAAGACACTCACCAGTCACAAAAGGTCTCTACCCTACCAGCGAACATTGGAAACATCCCTCTACCACCACCCTCTATTTTCTATCTTCAAGCTAATTTTGTATCAAATTGGCTCGCTTCCGCTGGATTCCACGTGATCTAATCTTGCTAACCAATCTACCATGGAGAAACTTGTCTAATGCCTTGCTGAAAATGTGTTGTTGGAAAAGCGCAGCAGGTCAGGCAACATCCAAGGAGCAGGAGAATCGACGTTTCGGGCAGAAGCCCTTCTTCAGGAATGAGGAAAGTGTGTCCAGCAGGCTAAGATAAAAGGTAGGGAGGAGGGACTTGGGGGAGAAGCGATGGAGATGCAATAGGTGGAAGGAGGTCAAGGTGAGGGTGATAGGCCGGAGTGGGGTGGGGCGGAGAGGTCAGGAAGAAGATTGCAGGTTAGGAAGGCGGTGCTGAGTTCGAGGGATTTATAGACAATAGACAATAGGTACAGGAGTAGGCCATTCAGCCCTTCGAGCCTGCACTGCCATTCAATATGATCATGGCTGATCATTCCTAATCAGTATACGCTTCCTGCCTTATCTCCATGACCCTTGATTCCATTATCCTTGGGAGCTCTATCCAACTCTTTCTTAAATGAATCCAGAGACTGGGCCTCCACTGTCCTCCGGGGCAGAGCATTCCACACAGCCACCACTCTCTGGATGAAGAAGTTTCTCCTCATCTCTGTCCTAAATGGTCTATTCCGTATTGTTAAGCTGTGTCCTCTGGTTCGGCACTCACCCATCAGCGGAAACATGTTTCCTGCTGCCAGAGTGTCCAATCCTTTCATAATCTTATATGTCTCAATCAGATCCCTTCTCAGTCTTCTAAACTCAAGGGTATACAAGCCCAGTCGCTTCAATCTTTCAGTGTAAGGTAATCCCTCCATTCCAGGAATTGACTTCATGAACCTACGCTGCACTCCCTCAATAGCCAGAATGTCTTTCCTCAAATTTGGAGACCAGAACTGCACACAGTACTCCAGGTGTGGTCTCACCAGGGCCCTGTACAGCTGCAGAAGCACCTCTTTGCTTCTATACTCAATCCCTCTTGTTATGAAGGCCAGCATGCTATTAGCCTTCTTCACTACCTGCTGTACCTGCATGCTTGCCTTCATTGACTGGTGTACAAGAACACCCAGATCTCTCTGTACTGCCCCTTTACCTAAATTAATTCCATTGAGGTAGTAGTCTGCCTTCTTGTTCTTGCCACCAAAGTGGATAACCATACATTTATCCGTTTATCACTACCCTTTGTTTCCTATCAGCCAACCAATTTTAAATCCAATCTAGTACTTTGCCCCCAATACCATGCGCCCTAAGTTTACTCACTAACCTCCTATGTGGAACTTTATCAAAAGCTTTCTGAAAGTCCAGGTACACTACATCTACTGGATCTCCCTCATCCATCTTCAGAGTTACATCCTCAAAAAATTCAAGAAGATTAGTCAAGCACGATTTCCCCTTCATAAATCCCTGACTCTGTCCTATCCTGTTACTACTATACAGATGTGCCGTAATCTCATCCTTTATAATAGACTCCAGCATCTTTCCCACCACTGAGGTCAGACTAATTGGTCTATAATTTCCTGCTTTCTCTCTCCCACCTTTCTTAAAAAGTGGTATAACAGTAGCCACTCTCCAATCCTCAGGTACCGATCCCGAATCTATCGAATTCTGGAAAATAATCACCAACGCATCCACGATTTCCCAAGCCACCTCCTGCAGTACCCTGGGATGTAGGCCAGCAGGACCCGGAGACTTATCAACCTTCAGACCTAGCAGTCTCTCCACCACCAAATCCTGGCAAATACAGAATCCCTTAAGTTCAGGTCCTTCAGTCACTGTTACCTCAGGGAGATTGCTTGTGTCTTCCCCAGTGAACACAGATCTGAAGTACCCATTTAATTCTTCTGCCATTTCTTTGTTCCCCGTAATATATTCCCCTGTTTCTGTCTTCAAGGGCCTAATTTTAGTCCTAACCATTTTTTTGCCTTGCACATACTTGAAAAAGCTTTTACTATCCTCCTTCATATTATTGGCCAGTTTACCTTTGTACCTCATTTTTCCTCTGCGTATTTCCTTCTTTGTAATCCTCTTTTGTTCTTTAAAAGCTTCCCAGTCCTCAGTTTTCCCACTTATCTTTGCTATGTTATACTTTTTCTCTTTTAATTTTATATGTTTCTTAACTTCCCTCGTCAGCCACGGCTGCCCATGCCTCCTCCTGAGATCTTTCTTCCTTTTAGGAATGAACTGATCCTGCAACTTCTGCATTATACACAGAAATATCCACCATTGTTCAACCACGGTCATCCCTGCTAAGGTATTGCACCATTGAACTTTGGCCAGCTCCTCCCTCATAGCTCCATAGTTCCCTTTATTCAACAGAAGTACTGTCACTTCCGACTGTACCTTCTCCCTCTCAAATTGCAGATTGAAACTTAATGTATTATGGTCACTACTTCCCAATAGCTCCTTCACTTCGAGGTCTCTGACCAATTCTGGTTCATTACACAATACTAGATCCAGAATTGCCTTCTCCCTGGTCGGTTTCAGCACCAGCTGCTCTAAGAATCCATCTCTGAGGCACTCCACAAAGTCTCTTTCTTGAGGTCCAATACCATCCTGATTCTCCCAGCCTACCTGCATGTTAAAATCCCCCATAACAACTGTAGTAACATCTTTACCACAGGCCAATTTCAGCTCCTGATTCAATTTACATCCGACGTCCAGACTGCTGTTTGGGGGCCTGGAGATGACTCCCAAGAGGGTCTTTTTACTCTTAGTATTTCGCAGCTCTATCCACACTGACTCTACATCCCCTGACTCTAAGTCCCCCCGTGCAAGGGACTGAATATCCTCCCTTACCAACAAGGCCACTCCACCCCCTCTGCCCGTCAGTCTGTCCTTACGATAGCACGTGTAGCCTTGAATATTCATTTCCCAGGCTCTGTCCACTTGAAGCCACGTCTCAGTTATCCCCACAATATCGGATCTGCCAATTTCCAAAAAGAGCCTCAAGCGCATCCATCTTATTTCTAATGCTTCGTGCGTTCATATACAGTATTTTTAATTTGTTACTGCTCTCACCCTTCCCATCAACCCCTATTCCACTCAACCTTACAGCATGATCCCTTTCTGAATTTTCTGCCTCATTGATACAGTTGCCTTTCTTGACTTCTCTTGTTCTAACTTTCCCATCAATTTCCTTTTTATACATCCAGTTTGTCCCCTCCCCCCCACTACTTAGTTTAAATGTAGCGGTGTTGCAGTAGAAAACCTGCCTGCAATGAGACAAGACAAGGTGGGGGGGGAGGGGAAATGAGAAAACTGGAGAAATCTGAGTTCATCCCTTGTGGTTGGAGGGTTCCTAGGCAGAAGATGAGGTGCTCTTCCTCCAACCGTCGTGTTGTTATGGTCTGGCGATGGAGGAGTCCAAGGACCTGCATGTCCTTGGTGGAGTGGGAGTGGGAGGGTGAGTTAAAGTGTTGAGCCACAGGGTGGTTGGGTTGGTTGGTCCGGGTGTCCCAGAGGTGTTCTCTGAAACATTCCATAAGTAGGCGGCCTGTCTCCCCAATATAGAGGAGGCCACAGCGGGTGCAGCGGATGCAATAGATGATGTGTGTGGAGGTGCAGGTGAATTTGTGGCGGGTATGGAAGGATCCCTTTGGGCCTTGGAGAGAAGTATGGGAGGACACCTCTGGGACACCCGGACCAATCAACCCAACCACCCCGTGGCTCAACACTTTAACTCCTTCTCCCACTCCCACTCCACCAAGACCATGCAGGTCCTTGGACTCCTCCATCGCCAGACCATAACAACACGACGGTTGGAGGAAGAGTGCCTCATCTTCCGCCTAGGAACCCTCCAACCACAAGGGATGAATGCAGATTTCTCCAGTTTCCTCATATCCCCTCCCCCCACCTTGTCTCAGTCAAATCCATCGAACTCAGCACCGCCTTCCTAACCTGCAATCTTCTTCCTGACCTCTCCACCCCCACCCCACTCCGGCCTATCACCCTCACCTTGACCTCCTTCCACCTATCGCATCTCCATCGCCCCTCCCCCAAGTCCCTCCTCCCTACCTTTTATCTTAGCCTGCTGGACACACTTTCCTCTTTCCTGAAGAAGGGCTTATGCCCGAAACGTCGAATCTCCTGTTCCTTGGATGCTGCCTGACCTGCTGCGCTTTTCCAACAACACATTTTCAGCTCTGATCTCCAGCATCTGCAGACCTCACTTTCTCCTCGAAGATAATGTCTTGCTGAAGTCAATATGTGGGCGGCATGGTGGCACAGTGGTTAGCACTGCTGTCTCACAGCGCCGGAGACCCAGGTTCAATTCCCGACTCAGGCGACTGACTGTGTGGAGTTTACACGTTCTCCCCGTGTCTGCGTGGGTTTCCTCCGGGTGCTCCTGTTTCCTCCCACAGTCCAAAGATGTGCAGGTCAGGTGAATTGGCCATGCTAAATTGCCCATAGTGTTAGGTAAGGGGTAAAATGTAGGGGTATGGGTGGCTTGCGCTTTGGCGGGTCGGTGTAGACTTGTTGGGCCGAAGGGCCTGTTTCCACACTGTAAGTAATCTAATAAATGTTTACCACTCTGACTTGATCAATTTTATCATCTACTCAGAAAAGCTGCAGTCTGTACTTCAAACACTGCGACTCATCAGGGACAGAACGGTCACCTGGACTGTGTGTTACAAAAGGCAATCATGCTCCTTAAATTAACTATTTCAAATCTGGTCAATGGTCAGGTACAGGAGGATGTGACTACAATTGAGGCACAAAGAGGGATCCAGGCTATAGTGCTGCAGGAGCCCCCGCCCTCAAGATTGTCTAACAAGTTTGCAATTCTTGCTCCTTGTACGGATCTTATGGGAAATAAACCAACCATGACTAACCAATGAAGTTAAGTAGAGTATTAAGTTGAAGGAAAAAGAATACAAGGAGACAAAAGTCAGCAATAGTCCTGAAGACTGGGACAAATTCATAATCCAGCAGAGGAGAACTAAACAGACAATAAAGAGAGAGTAAACTGAGTTAAAACTAGCAAGGAATGTAAAAACTGACAATAGAGCCAGTTTAAATGTATAAAAAGGAAGAGGGGGTCAAGTTGAAAATAGTCCCCTTAGTAAATTAATATGGGGAGACAGTTATGGGGAACAAGGAAATGACAGATGAGTTAAACTGTTATTTTGCAATCTTTACTGCAGATGATACATGGAACATCCAATTAATATTCAAAAACATTGGGGAGGAGTTAGGTACCATCACCATCACTGAAGTAGCATTAAACAAACTATTGGGACAAAAGGCAAATGATCCCCTGACCCTGAAGACTTACATCCTAAGAACCTAAAAAAGGGTGCTACAGAAATAATGGAAGCATTGGTTGCAATTTTCCAGAAGTCCTTGGACTATGGAGAAGTACTAGAGACTTAATAAACTGCCAGTAAGACATCCCAATTCAAAAGGGAGGCAGGCAAAAAGCAGGTAACTGTTGGCTGATTAGCATGACATCTATTGTTGGTAGTGTATTGGAATCAATTATTAAAGAAGTGATAGTAACACATTTGAAAAATCATAATCTAATAAAGCAGCATCGGCATGGCTTGATGAAAGGAAACTATGTCTGAGTAATTTCTTAAGAGTTTTTCAAGGAAGTATCAACCATAGGGGATAATGGGGAACTAGAAGCTGTATTGCATTTGGACTTTCAGAAGGCGTTCAACAAGATACCTCACAAAGGGTTAAATCATAAGAGCCCATAGTATCAGAGATAGTATACTGGCATGGATAGAAAATTGTCTAATGCCGATGACACAAAAACAAGTGGAAAGGCAGACTGCAAGAAGAATACGTCAGTTTACAGAGAAATATTGATAGGTTAAGTAGGTAGGCAAAAAATTGGTACATTGAGTATAATGTGGGAAAATGTGAAGTTGCTCATTTTGGAAGGGAGAATAGGAGAACAGAATATTATTTAAATAGAGAGAAACTGAATAAAACTGCAACATAAAGGGATTTGGGGGCACTTGTGCATGAAACACATATGACTAGCACACAAATGCAGCAGATAAGCAAGAAGGCTAATGAAATATTAGTCCTCATTTCAAGAGGATTGGAGTATAACAGAAGGGAGTCTTACCATGACTGTACAAGGTACTGGTGAGATCACATGGAGAATTACGGAGAGCAGTTTTGCTCCCTAAATTTTAACAGATATTATTTTATTGGAAACAGTTCAGAGAAGGTTCACAATGACGATCCCATTATGGAGGGATTGTCATGTGAGCAAACGTTAAATAGTTTGAGTCTCTACTCATTGGAATTTAGAATGACAGAAGATCTCATTGATACACATAGGATCTTCACACGAATGATCCCTGGAATGGTAGGTCTAACATATGAGGAACGGCTGAGGATCCTGGGATTGTATTCATTAGAGTTTAGAAGATTAAAGGGAGTCTTAATAGAGACGTACAAGATAATACATGGCTTGGAAAGGGTGGACGCTAGGAAATTGTTTCCATTAAGCAAGGAGGCTAGGACCCGTGGACACAGCCTTAGAATTAGAGGGGGTCAGCTCAGAACAGAAATGCAGAGACATTTCATCAGCCAGAGGGTGGTGGGCCTGTGGAATTCATTACCACAGGGTGCAGTGGAGGCCGGGATGCTAAATGGCTTCACGGAAGATATTGATAGATTCTTGTTGTCTCGAGGAATTAAGGGCTACGGGGAGAATGCTGGTAAGTGGAGTTGAAATGCCCATCAGCCATGATTGAGTGGCGGAGTGGACTCGATGGGTCGAATGGCCTTACTTCCACTCCTATGTCTTATGGTCTTATGAAGGGTTCTGATAGGGTAAATGTTGAAAAGAGGTTTCCCCTCATGGGAGAATCTAGGACCAGAGGAAAACTAAGAGCAACCAATTTAAGACTGAGGTGAAGAGGAATTTCTTCTCTCAGATGGTTGAGTGTCTTTGGAACTCTTTGCCACAGAATGTGGGGGGCAGAGTTCTGTGTGTGTGTGGAGAGGTTCACCACACTACTACATACAGGTAATGAGGTTGGACAAGTCCGCAAACCTAAAAACATACATGGCAATCTGAAAATCAAGCAAAACCAGACCAACAAGTTTGATGACATTTATGTCAAGAGCCACATAAACGTTTTAACTTGAGTAGAATGTGCCCAACCTTTCTAGTATTGTGAAAAATACATTAACGCCTAAAAGGTGAAATATTAATGGTACAAGCACAAATTTGATAATACATTTCCATGGAGATTTGGGGAAATGTTGCATCCAAAGCTTCTGAATTTTTAAAAATGATGTTCTGGTTCATTCTAAACATGTTTATATAGCACAAAACATTTTTACACTTTCAAAACATGAAAAACAAAGCGATATTCAGATCTTATTAAAAACAGCTCAAAGACCATTACTTCTCCAAAAGCTACTTTACTACTCTTCCACTCCAACCAGTGACACCCTTCCTTACCTGGTGTTCATCATTTTCTCACCTTGAACCACTATCTTCCTTCATTCAGCTTGGCATTAATTTTCCATTGCCAACTCAAATCCCACCGTTCTAGCACTCTTCTCACATCTACATCCTACTGATTCAAGTTACAATTTTTATCATGATCTCTAATTCCTTAGCTCATTTTCCTTTTATTCTTCCTTGCCTCAGAATAGACCCTTAAAATCCTTCACCCTTCTAGCCCCTCTTTCTTCTCATTAATTTCACTCTTCCTCAGATCATTTCCATTTTCTACTATCAAATATATAATCAATTTATATTACAAATGACCATAACACTCTCCATCTTTACTTCTAAGACACAGAATTCTCTCTCTTAAGGACTACTCGGTCTTCTTTGAACAATCAATATTTGAAATGAACATTTTAAAACTACATCCAAAAAAATAGCAGCAGCAGCCGCCGCCTTGAAATAAAATAAAGAAACTGAAAAGGAAGTAGCAATGGTGCTCAGGGAATAAAAGCTATGTACTCCATTATGTCAGCAGAAAGTTTTAGAGTTTAAGAGAGTAGTCCAGGAAATGGTTGATGAAATTCAACATAAGCAAGTGCGAGGTCTTGCACATTGGAAAAAAGGAATACAGGCATGGACTATTTTTTAAATGGTGAGAAAATTCGTAAAGCCAAAGTACAAAGGGATCTGGGAGTGGTAGTCCAGGATTCCATAAAGGTTGATTTGCAGGTTGAGTCTGTGATTAAGAAAGCAAATGTAATGCTGTCATTTATCTCAAGAGGGTTGGAATATAAAAACAGGGATGTGCTTCTGAGTCTTTATAAAGCTCTAGTCTGGTCCAATTTAGAATATGGTGTCTGATTTTGGGCCCCACACCTCGAGGAGGACATATTGGCACTGGAGTGTGTCCAGCAGAAATTCACATGAATAATCCCTGGAATGGAAGGCCTAACATATGATGATTAGTGTGGTAAGAAGTGTTGAAATGCCCATCAACCATGATTAAATGGCAGAGTGGACTCGATGGGCCAAATGGCCTTGCTTCCTCTCCTATGTCTTATGGTCTATTAAGTATTCATGCTTTAACATTTCACTACGTCAGAGCTTAAGGAGTTATTTTGGAAATTATATTACAAGAAAATATTTTTTAAATTCTGTCAGCTTTAGACAAAAGGATACAATACCATTGTATACTAAATTGAACAATGGGGAGTAGCAAATACAAATCTAATATTAAACTTAGCATAAAATTAGTCAAAGCAACACTGTTGTAACATTGCTGATAAAAGTTATTTTTTTAACCTTTTCACTTTGTACTCATCAGGACAATTTGCAAAGAGTACTGAAGGAAAGGAAAAATATTTATACTGTATCAAGAGTGCGCTGATTGGTTGACAAATGAAAAAAGCCTGATCGATAAGAGGTCTTGCCATAGAGCATGTACCGGTTAATAACGACAAATAATTAATTGTCAAGCTTTAAATTTTAAACATGGAGGTTGACTGCTTCATTTCTGAAGGCAAAACCTATTTTGTTGCATTAAAACAGGTGCAGTATGTGTGCACATTTTTCTGTCTGCAAAGCACAAGTGTGTCTACTTCCAGTACATACAAGTGGGTCATATCACAAATCCAACTACAATATTAAACTGGTTGTCAGCATAATTCTTGACATAGTTGAGAGTGCAGTGCTGGAAAAGCACAGCAGGTCAGGCAGCATCCTAGGAGCAGGAGAATCGACGTTGCGGGCATAAGCCCTCATCAGGAGATCACACAAAATGTAGTTAGAGGCAATTTGGTAATTAGATAGTGACTACAGGGGAAATACCAAGTGTCCAGAAAGGAGGGATAAAAGCAAATTATTGGAATCCAAATGAGAATCAAACACCGTTAGAAAGAATAAAAGAACAGCTATTACTAAGAGAGTATTGAATCTAGACATTGAATTAAAAAGCAAAAGCTCGACAATGGTAATTTCCAAATTGGCACTCCAAACTGCACATGCATTGGAATAGGGATAAACATCAATAAAGCACACTTGTGTCAATGGCTTAATGTTGGAAGGAAGAATACATTTCTCAGAGAAACTGGCAGTAGAACAGACAAGTAAGACAGATGCAACACTTGAAGCAGGCCGAGTCTGAGGTCCTACCAATAAAGATAAATAGGGTGTAGAGAAATACTTCTAACCAAAAAAAAGAAGAGTAGGTGGAAACCTACCCTAAGGATACAAAAGGGTAAACAGCAAAGACCAGGGTACAAAAGGGGTTAACATATAAATACTTTGGAACAGAAAATATTTAGGATGTAATAAAATATCTTTTTGACAAAGCAAAATTGAGGAAAAATAAAGACATTATAATGCTGAAATACTGCGTAGAACAAAGACAATCATAAGTATGACAGATCAAAAATAACGAGAAATACATTGCTACGCAAGGGGTGGGGGTGGGGAGATAGTTACCCAGTGTTATATTCATGAACGTACATAGAAGATAATTTATGCTTTTCACTCATTAATAAGATTAAAGGGAATTATGTTCTGGACATTCCAAAGACCTGACTATAAGTTCGACCATTTTTGAAGCATCTTTAGAAAGGGCAGGAAAATGGAGTAGAAAATATTAGAATCAGTGTTGGTGAAATAGACGATTACTTGGGGAAATAAAGGAATTCAGCCAAGGTGAACATCCAGTAGAATTCAAGCAAAAACAAATACAAGACTCTGGAGGGAAGTAGCTACTAATCATCTCGTGAGAATGTGTCAATAAAAAAATTCTACTACTATGTAATAGAAGCAAAAGCCACAAAAAAACCTTAAATTTAATTAAGACAAATCTTCATGGGATAAGAAATAAATTGGCTACAATAAATTAGATGAGCTGTTTATGGGTAATTACATGGCAAAGTAAAACATTCCAAGATATTTCACAGAAGCATTATAAAACACAATATGATAATGTCATGCATGGAGATACGAAATGAGGTAACCAAAAACCTGGTCAAAAGAAAGATGTTAAGGAGTGCCTTGAAGGAACAAAGTTAGGTGAGGTGGGAAGGTGAAAGAAGAGAATTTCACAGCTTGGAACCGATGCAATTAAAAGCAAAGTGGGGGAGCAATGAAAATCAGGGATGCTCAATCTGTCAGAGATGGACATAGAGGATTTTGAAAACAAAGTTGAGAGCTTTAAAACCAGTAAATTATTTTATGGAGAGACAATGTAGATCAGCAAGTGCAGAGCGATAAATGAAGGGGAGATGGTGTATTTTAGGATACCAGTTGCAAGATCACGGATGATCTTAAGTTAACAAAGTCTAGAATATGGGAGAACAGCCATAACAAAGGTTTGAATAAACAGCAGGTGAGCTGAGGCAGGACAAAATGGAAACCCAGGTGGGTTCATTGTAGATGCAAACTTATCAAAGTCATAGAGTAATACAGCATGGAAAAACACCCTTCATTCCAAGTAATTCATGCCAACCATAATCCCAAACCCACCTGCCTGCATTTGGCCCATATCCCTCCAAAAATGTCTTATTCACTTACTTCTCTAAATGTCTTTTAATCATTGTAACTGGACCCACATCTACCATTTCTTCTGGAAGTTCATTCCATATATGACCACTGTTAAAAAAAAAATTGTTCCTTGACCTTTTTAAAATCTTTCTCCTCTCACCTTAAAAATATGCCCCTGGTCTTGAAATCCCCAACCCTAGGAAAAAGACACCTGACATTCACCTTATCTATACCCCTCATGATTTTATAAATCTCTATAAGGTCACCCCTCAACCTCCTGTGCCACAGTGAAATAAGTCCCAGCCTCTCCTTATAACTCAAGCCCTCCATTCCCAGCAACAACCTGGTAAATCTCCTCTGAACCCTCTCCAGCTTAATAATATACTTTCTATAACACAGCAACTAGAACTGGACATAGTACTGCAGAACAGGCCTCACCAATGTCATATACAATCTCAACGTAATATCCCAACTCCTATACTCAAAGGAGTGAGCAATGAAGGCAACCTTGCTAAATGCCTTCTTAACAACCCTATCTATATGTGACACAAACTTCAAAGAATTGTGAACCTTAAACCCACATCTCTCTTTTCTACAACACTACCCAAGGCGCTACTTTTAATTGTACAAGTCCTACCATTGTTTGTTTTTACCCAAATGCAATGCCTCGCATTTATCCATATGAAACTGCATCTGCCACCCTTCAGCCCACAGACTCAACTGAACAAGATCTCATTGTAACCTTAGATAACATTCTTCACTGTCCACGATACCACTACTTTTGGTGTCATCCGCAAACTTACTAACCAAGCCTTCTATATTCAAATGAGTCAAATGTGATCCAGCTTGCAAATACATGTAATCTGGTTTAGTCTTAATCAGTTGTCAGGGAGCAGGATGGAAAGGGGTTTGGAGCCAGAATTGAAGACAGTGGTTTCAAGTTTCAAAATATTTAATTGAAAGGCATTTCTGCTCATCCAGTTCTAGAGAATCAGGGATCAAATTTAATATAGGAATAGGACAATAGGGGATTTGAAAAACATGGTGCTGAGATGAAGCTAGGTCACTTACGGGTATATCAAAATGACTGCTATGCATTCAGTTAATATCCCGAAACAGCAGCATATAGTTGAGAAATAGGAAAGGACCAAGGATGGATGCGTGGACGATACAAAATATAATGATGCAGGATCAGGAGCTCAAAGTGATACTCTGGCAACAGTGATGTAAATAATGAAACCAGGAGAAAAAAGTCCTGTCCTACTGGATGACAGTCGATAAACTTTGGAAGAGTTGATTTGTCATACATGTCAAAGGCATCCTTTATTATAGGCTTACTTTTTAATAGAGCTATTATGGTACTATGGCAGGTGCAGAAATCAGAAGTTCCAAGCAAGAATTTGGGAAGTGACGACAAATTCAAAGATAAAATAAAGAACTGCCGATACTGAAATCCGAAACAGAAAGAAATTGCTGGAGAAACTCAGCAGGTTTGGCAACTTCTGTGGAGAGAAAGCAGAGTTAACGTTTCCAGTGGCCCTTCAAAACTAAACAGCTGCTGCCACTTAATTTCACACAATTGGTCACAACATTAAGTAAAAATAAACGTACAAACCAGTAATTTATAAGTAGTTTATATGAATCAAATTACTTCCAGGTTAGCTGCAGGACTTTTTTCTAGCTGCTGATGCAATTGCAGGTGTTTTTGGGAGATCTCTTTTACTGGTCTAGAGTTTGAATATAGTCACCATTGTTCCAGAGGAAACTTTGCTGCTCTCATTAGACAGAGATGACTTGGTGTGAAATTTAATTTGTGGATCACCATTACCCCAGGCGTAGGGCGAGGTCAAGAAGGTGAGATCTTCATGGTGACCTCAAGCGAAATTGAACCTGTACTGCTGGCATTACTCTGCATCACAATGCTGAGTGTAAGAGTAAGGTAAACTATATGAATTGAAGGACTGAGTACTGATTAACAGATGGTTGATAGGTGACAGGAAACAGGAAACTCAGCAGTAGAGGAGACTTGTGGTGCCATTTGTAGGATATGCCATTTTTAAATGGACCTCACATTGTTGAACAATTCAATGTGTTTTCAGACAGAGAGAATGTTGCAGAGACTCTCTACAGCTTCAAGTGCAACGTCCTGGATATTGGAACTACTTTTCCTGTATTCACCTTCTCTGCTGTTTTTCCCAACCGTCTCCTACATATCTGATTGTAGATAGTCCTTCGCCAATGCAAATACAAGATGTCTCACTTTCACTCATGACTTGTACAAAGACCTCCAGAGCAACGTCAGAAAAGGGTGTTTAAGCTGTTTCGCATAATCTACCATTCCTCTAATGTCTCAGTCCAGATTCATTCATTTCAAAAGGATTTTAACATTCTGATAGCCAGTGTACCCCTAGCTGGTAACACAGGTCACTCAATGTGCGGCCTCCTGCTGGTATATGCACCAAACAACAAAGGTAATTCTAGCTGGTTGCAGCAATAATTTTAAACAGCAGGCAACACAGATTTAGCATGTTCGGTGGTTTGGGTCCTGTTTAATCCACATCATTGTACTGAAATTTTAGTGAGCTTCCCCAAAGCCAATCTATCCATTCAAATCTTGAACATTAAAAACTGAACTTAAAGGTGTGTTTGGGCTGATACATCGTATCATCCGTCGTCATTTCTGCCACCTCCAAGGATATATTTCCCTCCCCACCCCTATCAGCGCTCCGGAAAGACCACTCCCTCCACCAACCCAACCTCCACTTCCGGCACCTTCCCCTGCAACTGCAAGAAATGCAAAACTTGTGCCCACACTTCCCCCCCCCTCACTTCCCTCCAAGGCCCAAAGGGATCCTTCCATATCCGTCAGAAATTCACCTGCACCTCCACACACATCATTTACTGCATCCGCTGCACCCGATGTGGCCTCCTCTACATTGGGGAGACAGGCCACCTACTTGCAGAACGTTTCAGTGAACACCTCTGGGACACCCACACCAACTAACCCAACCGCCCCGTGGCTGAACACTTTAACTCCCCCTGCCACTCTGCCAAGGACATGCAGGTCCTTGACCTCCTCCATGGCAACATGACACCTGGAGGAACAGCGCCTCATCTTCCGCCTAGGAACCCTCCAAACACAAGGAATGAATGCAGATTTCTCCAACTTTCTCATTTCTCCTTCCCCCACCTTTTCTCAGTCCCAACCCTCAGACTCAGCACCGCCAGCTTGACCTGCAATCTTCTTCCCGACCTCTCCGCAACCCCCCCCCCCCCACCCCTCCCTCCGGCCTATCACCCTCACCTTAACCTCCTTCCACCCATCCTATGTCAAAGCGCAAGGGGGAGTGAGAAAAAAAAAGAGATGCTGGCCCTTAGATTGACTGACTTAATTTCTCCTATTTAATGTTAATCAAAGTTATCCTATGTAAGTCTAAACCTTGATTTTGGCTGCTCTTTCTCACTATGAAGTTAGTTATTGAATCCAATTGCATAATTGTTACTGCATCCAAATCATTTTTTGCTTGCAGATTGTAAATAAATATTTCATATTCTACTTATTCTGCTACTTCTTGCCAAATTTATTCTTAAAACATCCAATTGTAATCTCCTTTACACAACGATGTATTCTGCTATTTAGTCATCAGTTAGATATAACTTAAAATGCACCTGTGACTATTGTTGCCTTTTTTTCTTCTTAACCCTAGAGTTAATTAGACTAATTATTGGCAATGACCCTTGAACAAACATACGCAGTAACAAAGCAGCAGAAAACATGGCAATGAATTAAATAATAAGGTTAACCAAGATAAATTGTTTGCAATACTAATGAATTTATATTTGAAACAGTTTCATTTTAGATTATTTCTTGAACATAATTTTAAACATAAATTACAATAAAAGCTACCCTGAAAGAAAATGGCACAGGAAATGTTGTACTTTGTTCAAGAAAAGACAGAAAACAGATAAGGAAGGTAATTATTGACCAGTTACTGTCTCAGTGCTAGTAGGAAAAATTGCTAGAATAAGGGATACACCAGTTATCACTTGGAAAGATGAAGCTAATCTGGAATGGTAAACTCAGGTTTGCAGTGACCAGTTCATCCTTGACTATTCAGTTCTAAGGAAATTAGGAAGTTATAGGTAAAGCCAATTTAAAAGTGTATTTAAACTTTGAAATTTAATACCACTATTTACCAACAGCACAACTATGGCAACAAAGGTAAAGCGACACCATGGATACTTCTTTCCAGGTTTCAGCCTATACAGAAGGCAAGGACAATAAGAAATTAACATACTTTGGTGGCAAATATGTAGTGATGCAACTTCAAAACCTACCTTGAGTTCATCAATATTCTGAGAGCTACCACTGACCAGAAACGTAACTGGAACAGCCAACTAAATATTACAGCTACAAGTAATTTCAGAAGCTGGGAATACGATGACAAGGTATTCACCTCCTGACACCACCATCAACAAAGCAAAATCAAGAATGTGAAACAAACTCCCAGTTGCCTGTATGAATACCGTTCCAAGAATGGAGGGGAGCTAATGTGACCCCAGTATTTAAAAAAGGGGGTAGAGAGAAAACATGGAGTTATAGACCAATTAACCCGATATCATTTGTAAGAAAATTATAGAATCCAAAACAAAAGATTGATGAACAGAGTACAGGAAAACAGGACAGAGTAAGCATGCATTTATGATAGCAAAATAATGCTGGACAAGTGTATTGGAATTCAAAAGGTTCCATCCACATAAGCACATAAAATTAAAGTGCATGGGATTGGGGGTAGTGTACTGACAAGGATAGAGAATCATATAGCAGAGGGGAAACAAGAGAATAGGAATAAACAGGTCATTTTCTGAGTAGCAGCCAGCAACTGGAAAAGAACAGCAGAGATCAGCATGACCCCAGCTATTCAAAATATATATTAATGATTTAGAAGAGGGAACTAAATGTAATATATCTATGTTTGCAGACAGTAGAAAGCTAAGTGGGAGGGTGAACCATGAGGAGGATGCAGAGAAACGTTCGTGTGATTGGACAATTGAATGGGCAAATGCTAGGCAGATGTCCACTTTGACATCAAAAACAAGGCAGCAGATTATTATCTGCATGACAATAGTATTGGAAAGGGGGAGGTGACCTGGATGTCCTTGTATACCAAAAAATAAACATGCCAGTGAAGAAGGTAAAATGGTACATTGGCTTTTGCAACAAAAAGATTTGAATACAGGAGCACAGATGTCTTGATACAATTGTTCAGGATCTTCATGAGACCGACTTCATATTGTGCATAGTTTTGCCTCCTTATCTGAGGAAAGATGTTCTGGCTAAGGAGGGAGCAAAACAAAGGTTTACCAGACTGATTCCGGAGATGGCAGGATTGACAATATGAAAAATTCAGTTTGGAAAAGGTTCACTAGAGGTTAGTAAAATGAGGGAAAGTATCTTAGAAACCTATAAAATTCTAACAGGACTAGACAGTTTTAATGCAGAAAGACACTCCCAATGACCTTGGAGCCCAGGGGTCACAATGTAAAGATATGGGGTAAGCCAATTAGGACTGAGATAAGAAGAAATACTTCACCCAGAGAGTGGTGATTCTGTGGAATTCTCTGCCACAGAAAGCAGTCAAGTCAAAACACAATGTTTTCAAGATGATAGATATCATTCTTTGGGCTAAAGGGATCAAGGGGTACAGGGCCAAAGCGAGAATAGGGTACTGAGCAGAACTGTGATCATATTGAAAGGCAGAGTCCCCTGTTGTTTGTTTCTACATTTAATATTCAAAAGCTCAATATTATTTAGCACACATCAGTACACTTAATCAGCATCCTGTCACCACATTAAACATTCACTTCATCCATCACCAGCAAACAACCACAGCGCACTGTAATATCTATAAGGTGGACAGCTTGCCAAGGTTCCTTCAATGGGGGCTTTCAAACCTGTGACCTCTACACATTAAAACAAAGGCAGCAGGTACTCAGGAACACCACCACCAGTTCAGTGAAGCAGATCAAGAAGGCAACTCATTACTACAGGCATAAGGATAGATATTTCAGCCATAATACTTTAAAAATGGAGGTTTTTAGTCATATTTTTCCCCGGGATGCTGATTTACAGCAGTACCGCTGTAGGTTTGGGACCAAGTTACTTTCATTGACAACCAAGTTGTGGGTTCCAAGAAATTAAGAAGTGTGTGTTAAAGGTAAAAAAACTAATATTTAGAAAGGATAGCCCAACAGTCTCCATTTACAAACTCCAAATTAATAACTAAAAATAATCCTGGGTCTTAAAATAAATTCTTTGCACATCCTTTACTGTTGAAAATCAAGTCCATCCTCATGACATCAGCCTGACATTCACAATTAAGTGCCAAAGCAAATAAAATTGAGATATTCACAGTACCATAAAAAGGACAAATTCAATCTAACCAAATACTATCCCAACAGTCTCCTCTTAAATCATCAAATTGATGCAACACACAATGGCAGATTGTCAAGTAGCATTTACTCACCAATAACTTGCTTACTGATGCTCAGTTGGCATCTTCCAGAATCATTCAGCTCCAGGACTAATTGCAGCCTTGGTTCAAGTATAAACCTACTTGTATCAAGATCTGGACAGTGGCAGGTAATATTCAAGTCACACAAGGCCAACGACCATCTTAGAAAGGGAGAAGATAACCTTGACATAATTTAGTCCCACTATTGCTGAATCCCCATCTTCAACAGCCTGGGAATTATCATTTGCTAAACGTCTAACTGAACTAACACAAAAACTACCTCAATATCAGGCTGGCATTCTGCAGCAAACAATGATTCTGGATTCCTCACACCCTTTCCAAAATCTATATAAGTAAGGAGAATGAATATTCAACAATTGTCTGGATAAGATCCAATGACAATCTAAAAGCTTAACATCATCGAGGACAAAGTTGCCTGCTTGATCAGCACCCATTCAAACCCTGCACCACAAGTACAGTATGGCAGGAGTGTATATCATTCATATAACATACCAGCAGTAACTTTAACAGTACCTTTCAAACCACCAACCTCTACCATCTAGAAGGAGCTGATCAATAAGTGCACGGGGACACTACTTGAAAGCTCCCTTCCAAGCTGTGCACAAATTGACTTGGAATTGAAATCACCATGGCCAAAGTTCTGAAACTCTCCCTGTAGTAGCATTGTGGATATGCTTACCGTGTGGATATCAGCTTAGTTTATCAATGGCAACCAGAATAGACAATAAAAAGTAGCTTTACTAGTGACATCCACATCTCATGAACTGAGAAAATTTCTCCAGTCCTTGTTTTGGTAGAAATTAATGAAAAAGATCTAGAAATTGCTTTTTCAAAACAATCCCAAAATTATATGTTCGTCATTGATTAAAAATTTTAATAATCCCAAAACTTTATTTTCAAAACCATTTTTGCTGTGTGGACTTGTATTGTTTTCATTTAACTTTCATAAAAACATTACGGTCTTCAATAAAACAAACCATAATTTTCAAGAAGGTTAAATTACACTAAGTTCAATATATAATTTACTATGTTACAAGATTTTCAAGGTGAAGGTCATTCATTTCCAAATGCAAGCTGCAATTTACACAATTCACTGATATATATTAAAGTGTCTTTCATGCTTTTATAAATACCCTAATAAGCAGTTTTTTAAAATCTTTACCAGGAAATGCAGAGTATATAATTCGCTGTCAGCTGTAATACAAAATCTTTCCTAAAATTTTTTTGTGAGGAAGACCTTAATTAATGCTTCACTTTTGTAGTCATTTCTGTAATACACATTCATTCCTTACAGCTTTATATTTTTTCTGCCATTATCTGTAAAATATCAACTCAGAACCTCTGAATAGAACTGCTAATATGAGAGGAGTTACTTTTATTTAGATTCTCTCCCTACATAAACAATTACCAGCATTACTAAAAGCAACCTAAATCCTAGCCTTAAATCATATTATAATCTCACTGAACATTTAAACAGCACTAATGCTTTTATCACTCATTTCTTCTCTGTATAATAGCATTAGATATAGCTCTGCTTTCTTTGTATTATCCCTTTTGCAATTACTGACATTAATATTTAAGTCTTTCCTTTTGGATGGATATTTTTCTCCCAGATCCAAGTAAAATTAAAAGGAGCTAAATTTAGCTAGGCCTTGTTGAGTTAAGCTCCCCCTTGTTTCAAGTAGACTTTGTTTTGATTGTTTGTTTTCTTTATTGGTTACTGTGATTGTTTGCTGGGTTTCTTTCTGTTTATTTGTTAATAAAAAAGAATTTAAATAGTAGTATGAGTTGATCAAATTACTAAATGTGAGAAGTAATAGAATCCAATATTCATGCACACAGTAGAAATTGGAGGTAAGCCCAAAAGGATAAAAGTTAATTTTTAAAAATCAGTCTTTGAATTGTTCACAGAGTTAATAGTTGAATGTTACAGTCAGTGCAGAGCAGTTTTCCAGTAGTATTGACGCTCATAGCTGAATAGCTGGTTTAGTTTTAGTCTTTAGTTTTGAAACTGGTCGAGATTCTGTAGTTCTCATTGCTTTTCATTAATTCCAGCATTTATTGAAAGTGTGCATCCTTTTGAGTACATCATTTTGGCTGATTTACATCACTGAGTCACAGAGGGCTGCATCACAGAAAAGGACCTTTTGGACCATCAAGTCTGCTTCAGTCAAAAATAAGCAACCCAACTACTTTAATCCCATTTTCCAGCACTTGGCGAATAGGAAACGCCTGTGGCCTTGCATACCTCACAAACATTTCTTAAATGTTAGGAGGGCTTCTGTCTCTACCACCTTGACAAGCAGTGCATTCCAGATTTCCACTAGTGTTGGAATGAGGAAAAATTTCCTCACATCCCCTCTAAAATTCCTGCCCCTTATCTTAAATCGTGGATTATTGATGTCTCCAGCAAGTGGAAACGTTCTTTCTTACCTCTCCCATCTAATTTTATTCATCTCAATCATGTGCTTCCTCAATTTCCTCTGCTCCTAGGAAAACAACCCACGTCTATCCAATCTCTCTTCTTAACGAAAACTCTGAATGAGAAGGGTCTTCCTTTACCTGAAGCACAGAGGTAACTAAGGGAAAGTTCGATTGTGACCCTTCACATCAAATGCTCTAACTGATACAAGAATGAGGCAAAGAAACATGTCCCACTAGCACACTCCAGCGGAGTTGAAAATTGGATTTTCAATCTTGTTCTTTGCGTATTTTTCAAGAGGAAAAACAAAGTTTGTTTGCAGTTTGAAATATAATCCACAGAGGTGACATGCTATTGAACAGGGATCTAGACTGTTTTACTTTGCCTCTTCATACATTTGAAGGGCCATTTTTCAAAATTCCTTTTGCATTGATAGGTGTGATATTGTCTCGTAAGAGAGGCCCGCAGAACACTGAACTTATATTGGAGTCAATTTAGGCTGTATCAGCCCTCTCAAAAACGCATATTGGAATCTCAAACTAAAAGTGCCCATAGTACTTCGAGATTGTGACCATGATCATGAAAAAAGTTTAATGCAAGTGATTAGAAAATAGTTTCTTCATCGGGAATATTTCCATATAATTAAGTATATATTGTAGTCACCTACAGTCCTGTAATGATATATTGCATAATATGATGCAGTTGATAAGTGTAATGAATACAGTTGCCCCATGAAATGTGACTCTGTGGCTGCCAAGACCTGCCTATCATCTTTCAGTCTTAGTTATTGTTGAAACGTATAACACAAACAAAATCATTTTAATCTGGATTGATTTAACAATTTATTGGGGGGGGGAGAGAAAGGGGTCACAGAGCTGCCAGTAATTACCAGAACTACATTCGAATAACGTGACTTGACGGGAATCTTCTCAGTATTTAGTACATACAGCAAAAAAATTGTGTAGCCAGGTTGCCTCTTATTTTAAAGACGTTCCATTGTTAATATATAGTTGTACTGCTTCAGTAATTACGGACTTTAATAAGGCTGCACATTACTATCTGAATTTTCTCGGTAACTCATCACATACAGCAGAGTTAACCCAGGCACTGCATCAGGTTTCATACCGTACCTGGTTACACACAAACAGCACTCACATAAGCCCACCTACAGTACAGGTAACTGTTTACCTTGTCGCTCAGGTTCTCCGGCTCCTTCTCTGCTTTTCTCCTCCTGGGCTCCGTCATCTCTCGGTGTCTCACTCGCCCGGTAACCGACTTCGCTGCTCACTCTGCCCGTCTCCCAGTATCCCCACGAACCGCCTCGCCCTCACTCTCACTCACACACACACACTCTCCCTTGTCCTCGGTAAGCGGTCTAACCCTCACTCGGACCCGCCGGTCTCCCGCTGTCTCGGCGTGACCTGTGAAACTCCCTGATGGAGGGGAGCCGGCCGCTGGGCTGGGAGTTGGGGCGGGGCCTTGGTCCGGGCTCGGGCTCGAGCTCGAGCTGACACTGACGCCGCTCTCGTGCTGACTGACGCAGGTCGCCTGGTAACCGCAGCCGGGCTCAGCTCGAGCCGCTGAGCTTGAGGCGGGGGCCGTTTGGTGTGGCGCGCTCTCTATCCCCACTGCCAGCAGCAAACTACAGCAATCAGCATTCGTTGATTATCAAACTTTGTACAGAGATGTCTGCGGCAAAGGAGGAAGGGACAACCCAGATGAAGTAATGCCCTTCTCTCCCCAACCGAAATGTCACTTATTATTATTAAGCCAACCGGTTTCACAATCACCAGCAGGACTTTTATTTTGCAGGAGCTCGATCATTGGTGAATCGGTAGTTTATTTTGAAGATTAAAATAAACAAAATTGTTTTGCAAAGGCATTTCCAACTTAGTATGCTTCGATCGAATTCACCTCGTTTCATAGGATATCCAAACGTGTTCGTGGTTGCAATCATTTGACATTGTATTTTCACTGCTGCAATCAACAATCACCCGCAGTGAAAACTGCAGATTTTATCCTCATAAAATTTTGTACTGAAGCCCCACACCAGAATTTGACGAGATATCCGAGGCAATCCAACACTGACAATGTTAGCCTATTGAGGGCGCTATCTTTAGGATGACACATTAAATAGGTATCACAAAAGTGGCCGTAGTACTGTTTAGAGGTGTCAAGGAATAGTGGTTATATTTTTTTGTTTGTCTTCAGATAAACTGATATTGCATTATTTTTTGCAGTTTTGCTGCATGTGAATGAATTGCTGCATTTGCATATTTAATAATATTAACAAAACTTCAAAAGCACGTTATCTTCTATGAAAGCTGGGACATTAAGATTGCGAAGGGTCCTCTAAAGTAAATGTTCGGTATGAAAGATTGAGGAGATTAGGACGCGTTTTTGCAGAAAAACGACACAGACGGAGTGATCTGATGTTAACACAGAAAAACACTGCTGAAACAAAGCAGATCTGGCAGAACTCCTGGAGGGAGAAACAAAATAAACGCTCTAAGTCCAAAATGACTTGAAAGGCGGAAATTGATAGATTTTTGCGATTGTAAAAGAAGGATGGCAAGTGGAACAGAGGAAAGGTCGGGGAAATATTAGGAGCAATTCGTGATTTGAATAGAACAAAATGACGGATAATGGTTGTCCAGGTTAGATAAAGCACACTCTGAATTGAATATAGGTAGAATCTACCTTCCCATCCCACCAACCTCCTATAAATCACATCATCCTCTGCCATTTCCGCCACCTACAAATGGACCCCACCATCAGAGATATATTTACCTCCCCACCCCTATCCACTTTCTGCAAAGACGGTTCCCTCTGCGACTCCCTGGTCAGGTCCCAACCTCCACCCCACCCATCAACTCAACCTCCCCTCCCGGCACCTTCCCCTGGCACATCAGGAATTGCAATACCTGCATCCACACCTCCCCCCAGAAATACAGTTGTTTCTGTATTTCAGAAGCAATTAATTAATTTCATTAATTTGAAAATGCATATTACTATGTATATGTATGACCCTGTACAATAAGGCTAATGACAGCATGGTTTTGTTATCCAGGAACTCATACTAAATAGATCCTTTTGAACTTAAGATGTCTTCAGTTTGAGTTGAAACACGAATTCTTTACCTTGAGGTAGTTCTTTGTGAAATTCAAGTTCTATGGAAATCATTAGTCTCTACATAGAGGTGATACAGAGTCACATGTTTTTTAGCGACTTATATCTCATATACATTCTCTGGACAAGGACTTAACTACAAAACTGGACAACATGAAAAATTACTTAGAAACAATGCTTCATAATACAAAACTTGAGTATCATTGAACAGAGAAACATGTTCCCAGAGGTTTTCTTGTTACACTTATCAGGACAAACACAAGAATGGGCAGCACGGTGGCACAGTGGTTAGCACTGCTGCCTCACAGCGCCTGAGACCCGGGTTCAGTTCTCGACTCAGGCGACTGACTGTGTGGAGTTTGCACATTCTCCCCGTGTCTGCGTGGGTTTCCTCCGGGTGCTCCGGTTTCCTCCCACAGTCCAAGATGTGGGGGTCAGGTGAATTGGCCATGCTAAATTGCCCATAGTGTCAGGTAAGGGGTAAATGTAGGGGTATGGGTGGGTTGCACTTCAGTGGGTCGGTGTGGACTTGTTGGGCCGAAGGGCCTGTTTCCACACTGTAAGTAATCTAATCTAATGCTAAATTTCAAACGAACACAACCACTTACACTACAGGAGAAAGGAAGTGCTGAGTTGACAAGTTGTTTCCGCTTGAGGCATTGCAACAGGGAACTATAGGCTGCTCATGCTTGTGGGTAACTCAAAGGAGGCACGTCTTGAATGCATTCCTTTTGATTGCAGAAAATGGCTCTGTTGTATAAATGCTAATCACTTCCAGAAGGGATATATTTTATGAATTCAACTGATTATCTTTAACTGGTTGGAAGTTTTTAAAACGTCTTTGATAAGATGAGGACATTGCTGAGAAAGTTTGCATTTATTGTTCATTCCTTCTTGCCCTTGAAATGAATGGCTTGTTAGACCAATTCAGAAAATAGTTACGAGTCATCCACATTGCTGTGAGTCTGTTGTCACATGTAGGTCAGACTAGGTAAGGATGGAATATATTCTTCCTCAAAAGAACACCAGTGAATGACAATCAATGGTAATTCCATGGCACTGTTACAATGACTAGCTTTGAATTCCATACTTTATTAATTCAATTGAAATTTTGCCAACTGGGGCATTGGATCCCATGTCCACACAGCATTCATTAGTCTGGCGCTTTGCATTCTGAGTCTAATGACATTATGACTGTTGTTATTGCCTCCTTACACCTAACAGGTGACATTTGTTTTGGAGCCAGTTAAATACAATTAGACAAACAAGTTGATTGATAATATCAAATAATTATTTGGATGTACAGCCTATAAATGTGATACCACACTAGCGCTGAAATTCAGACATAATATTGCTCAACTGTGTAGTAGGCGGAATGACTTCTGGGGTTGACAGCAATTATTTGGATGTTTTAAAATCTGTAATTATATAATTATTTTTAAATTTAAGGCAATTGGCTTGGTTAAGAAATAATAAATGTTTATGCATACGTGTATTCACTCTGTGTTGATAAGATCCATTGCTGTAATAGATGAAATAGTTCGGTTACTTACATTTAAACAGATATTTCAGGCTCCACATCACTTTATGATATCACAATAACAATACACAATGAAGACAGAAGCTGTAATAGTTTGTGTATAGTCACCAATGAATGATCAAACTACCAGTGAATTATAAGATCTTTGAGATACTGACCTTAAATTATATTTGCTAAAATAAAGTATATGCATAATTGCAAAATGAAAGTAGCTATTTATTAAATACTCCATTCCTTAAAGAAACTCTTGTAGCAGCTGTTGCGTCACTCGATAAAGAATTATTGAAGCAGGTGTCAATTAATCTTCCTAGGTTGGTTAGCTCAGTTGGCTTGGATGGCTGGTTTATGATACTACATGATGCCAACAGAATGGGTTTAATTCTTGCACAAGCTGAAGTGTTCCTGAAAGACTTTCCTTCTCAACCTTGTCCATTGCCTGAGGTGTGTGGTGACCCTCAGGTTAAACCATCATCAGCCATCTCTCTCTAATAAGAGTCTGGGAAGGTGGTAACTTTATCTTACTGAACTGTGGTACGGTTCTATGGATGCTGAGGGACAGAGATGGTCATGTCTACAACTGAAATCAAACAAATTATTCACATACAGAGATAACTAAATGAGAATTTATTTAGAGGGAAAGATTTAGGGAAGGGATGTAAAGGAAATCGGTTGTAGAGAGAGATAAGAATTAATTAAAGAAGGAGAAGGCACAAAAGGAAAAAGGCAAGAACCAAGGTTCAAAAGGGCAGGTGGGACAGAGATGATGGGAAGCTTCAGAAAGGTACCACCACCTGGAACAATCCATAATGTGAGAAGAAACCATTTTAAATAAGGCTAGCATGGTTGCAACTAAGATAGTCAACAGTTTACTGGAAATGTGGGTTATGGAGGTATGAGAACCAAGTTTCAAAGCTAGGATGACAGTACAATTATCCACAATAATGGCATGGGAGTGATTTCAGAATGGACTCATATTCTAGGGAAAATGAGGAAAGGGGTGGTGATGAATGATCAATTTGTAAGTTTCTGGATAACAGTGGTGAGTGCAGGAGTCAAGAACAAGGTAATGTTAGCTCCCAATCAACAGTTCCTCAGTTTGAGGAAAACAGAGCAGTTACAATTGTTGTCTAAAATGGTTCCTTGGAAAATCCTAAAAGGCACAGAGATTAACTAGGGTCTTATTCAAGAGGATTCAGGTATGGGATAATGGCACAAGAGGAAAACAGAGAAGTATTAACAGCCTGGGAAAAGGTTAGAAAGCCATAATAGCTGAGTGAGGTTAAATAAGGGTGGATGTGAATGAGTGAGAGCAAAGAGATGGTTGGAAGAGCCTGAGATAGAACAAAGGAGATAGGCTTAATGAGTTGGGAATCAAAATACAAACACAACTGGATGCAGTGGGAATTAAAGTAACAATAGCAATGGTAAAGATTGGGAGAAATAAGTCCCTGTTATTCATTAATGGACTCTGATCTTCACTGGCATGGCCAAATTTAAATGCCCATTTCTAATTGGCAATGGGAAGGTGGAGATTCACTTTTTTTCTTGGCCTGTAGGTATATCACAGTCCTGTTAGGATGGTAATTCCAGTGTTTTAAACCAGCAACAGTGAACGAATAGTTATACAAAGTGGAATATTCCCTGGTACTGAACAATGTGAACTATGGCAAGAAAGTTGGGAAAATAGGTGAGATGACCAGTGACATTGAGAGCAAGATAATTCCATTTTCTAACCAAAGTCATACAATCATACAGCATGGACACAAACCCTTCCGTCTAACTTATCTATGCCAACTAAGTTTCCCCAACTAAACTAGTCCCACTTAGCCCATATCCCTCTAAACCTTTCCTATTCATGGACTTGTCAAACATCTTTTAAAAGTTGCTCCTCAGGTCTCTTTTCAATTTTTCTCTTCCCACCTTTCATCCAAGCCCTCTAATTTTGATGTCCCCTCCCCTGGGGAAAAGACCTTAGCTATTCAACTTATCAATGCCCTTCATGATTTTATAAACCTCTCAACCTCTTATGGTCCAGTGAAAGAAGGCCCAACTCATCCAGCCTCTCCTTATAACCCAACCCTCCATCATGAATGGCCAACAAGATTTGTGCGAGTAATGGTCTAAGGCATATTTGCATACATTAACATCTCATTTTACTGTATTTAGCCTAATTAGTATGCAGTTTTGAATTCTACCACATATAAAATTGTGTCAACTCCCAAGTTGAGAGTCAGAATGCTTACCTGGTTACTTTGGCTCACCAGTTACTCCGCTGACCTTCCAGCTTGGGCACTGGGTATCAACTTCCCAGGACACATTCCAGTGGCTATTCCCTGAGCATCTGACAACATCCACCTCAGTGCATCCACATGGCACATCACTGACCCATTTACAAGATGGTTCCATAATTTAGAGCATATTTCACTTTATAGCACGCTGGCACCTTCCATTAAATGTTGCACCCAGAATACTTTTCTCAAAATGTGACCAGGGTGCACCTCAGGATTCCTCACTTGCTTTCTAGTGTTCACTCTCTTTGTACCTGCTTGAATGCTCACAGTAACCTTGACTTGGCTCCTCTTCTTTGTGCTTTCCCCCCTCAATCAGAGCTTAAATTTTCACGGTGTTTGTGACATTGTTTACTTGATTCACTGTATATATGCATTGCTGGCTGAACCAACATTTATTGCTGATCTCTCGTTGTTCCTTGAGAAGATGGTGGTAAGCTACCTTCTTTAACTGATGAAGTCTATGTGCTCTAGGTAGACCAACACTGCCATTAGGGAGGGAATTCTAGGATTTTGACCCAGCGACAGTGAAGGAACTGTGATATATTTTCAAGTCAGGGTGACCTTGTCTTTTACTGCTGACATAAAATCAGGCTGCTTGTCATGGTTGTTAGCAGTGTGCATTCAAGTGGTGGGCATGTTGGTGTATATCACCCTACTGTGTCAATCTCACCCTGCACCCTGTGCTAGCAGTTGGTGTGGCAAACATTCCAATGTGCATGAACCAAACGGCCATGTCTCAAAGCCTAAGGGGTGTAGTCCTCAGTGAAGTCAAGTGGGAGACACTTCAGTCCCAATACGGTAAGTTGATGGTAGTCTCCAAAATCAGTCCTGAAACTTGAGCACAATCAATCAGCTGCTTGGATTGGTCAAAACTGGAGTTCGCACATTTACCATACAGGGAGTAGGTCATGTTCAGCTCTGAGTCGAGTGCAACCAGTGCAGCAAGTCAAGTGAAATCAGTCATGAAACTGCATAGAGATCAATCGTCTAGTCAATCATTATCCAAGGCTGTGCATCCAAACATCTTACAGTCAAACCTTTGGTGGGGGGGGAGGTCCATTCACGAAGTCGAAGGGGAGGTATTATCAGGAGCCACTGCTGCTGGAGGGAAGCTAGGAGATTCCAGATGCTGATGTAAGTCTGCACATTTGCATGTGTCAAAATATCCTGTTGAGGCTTGACACTATACAGTGTTCACTTCAATTGTCACTGGGAGATTGCTGGAGGGCATTGTGGGCATCAGAGACAGCATGCAGGGGAGATATCAATTGTGAAAAGGGAGAAATCAATATGTTGGGAGGGGGCGGCAGGGAGAAAATACTGTATGGAAGGGAAAGGGTTTATGCAGGAGGGAGAATCAAAAAATCTTTCAATTGATGGGGGGTCGGGGGAGCAGTGCACTGTTATCTATCTGCTATGCTGGCTTGATATGCCTGGGATTAGAGGGTACAGTGGGGTCATGAAGAGTTAGATACTCGGGTTAAATGGGAACAAGGGGCAGTTCAAAATGATGTGACAAGTGTAAATTCATTAGATGCAGGAGCAGAAGTATGCCATTTGGCCCAACAAGTCTGCTGCACCATTCAATGAGATCATGGCAGATTTGATAATCTTCAAATTGACTTTGTAAGTTCTAGGTCAAATAATTTAAACTCAAATCCCAATATCAATTTGTTCATTTGAGACTTTAACCAAGAAGTGAACAGGAGACAATTTAGTGCAGTAACTCAGGAAAGTTTATATAAGTTATAAGTAGTACCTATATAAGCAGGGCAGGGACATTACCAACGTAGTGACTGGAATGAGATTGGTCAGCTGGGTCTTGTTGAATACAGAGTGTTCTGGTATAACATGCATTTCATCAACCCAAATTGGCTAACACAATTGACAAATTGTGGACATTGTCTGGATAATGTGAACTTCCTACAGAACAGTTATAGCGATCTTCCACAGTGCGATTTTCTATAGCAGGTTTCCATAGAGCAATTTTCTACAGAACGGGTTTGCAGAGGAATACAGAACGACCTGCATGAGACTCCTGCCTGACCAGCTGTGCTTTTCCAGCACCACTCTGATCTCCAGCATCTGCAGTACTCACTTTCATCCTAACTGTGGTTGTTAAACTGGGCCAGTCAGAGATCCCTGGTTGACAGATACAACCAAGAGTCTCGGAGAGTCTCCTTACTCTAGGTAGTGGCACTAAGGTAGCTGGTCAGAGTCCATGTGCTGTGCTCATGTATATACAGAGTGATTTGGTGAGGGGATACCTGCCTCTGTGCAGTTATTTCAATGGGCATACTTTAACACTTAATTTCTATTTCAGTTGAGGGTGCAAGTCAACATTTGATCTCTGGTCTCTCTCCAATATACGTGAGGGTTTTCAATTGCTCCAACTGGACAGCAGGATAATTTCTTTTTCAAACTTCTTGTGACCTTTGTAGCCAGTAGCTGTTGTTTATTAACTGTTTCCAAGCCACAGCCCACATCATTATCAATTACATCATTACATTCTGATAGGCTTAGATCAGGTGAGATTGTTGCAAATTGGTTTAAACTCAGAGGAAGATTCACATTGAAATGTTAACCTTGTTTCTCTCCTTACTGATGCTGTTATACCAGTTGAGTTTCTTCAGCACCGTATGTTTTTATTTCAACTTTCCAGCATCTGCAGTATTTTGCTTTTATTAGCACACCTTCTCTGACCAGCTTCCAATGCATTTACATCTTCCTTAAATAACATGACCAATACTGTACATAGTAATCCAGATCTGCTGTTACCAGTCTTCTGTAAAACAGAATCAGAAGCATAGCCTCCCAACCTGTGTATTCAATTCCCCTCACAATAAGAGCTAACATTCTTTGTGGTTCAGTGGTACTGTCTGATAATCTTTGATCCAAAAGGTGTGGGTTCAAGTCCTATATATGCTCCAGAAATATGTAATAACATCTTTGATAGGGAAAATATCTCCTTTTCGTCCCTTCATCCAAGCTATATAAAATTGGAGAATGTTCTTGATCCTTGGATTATACCATTCATTCCAACTTGACACCATTTATATCTATTCTCTGCTTCTTTAGCTCAACAATCTCCTATCTATGCCAACACGTCACCCCTTACACCATGAGGCCCATAATAAGCTTTGATGTGACATCTTATCAAATGCCTTAATAAGCTATTCTAAAAGGTAACAATTTAAAACTACAATTCAGCATTTAAGTTGTGTGAACTGATCTTAAGAATTTTCTACTGTTGTTGCTCAGGTCTTTGTGATTCAGCTATAATTTCCTCCCCACTCAGATCCTCCACCTGTAATTAACAGGTTTAAGCACAGTAGGCTGCATTTCTCTGTAATGTTTGGGCATTCAGTCCAAATCTCCGAGTATAGAGTCCCCACCCTTTTAGAAATGTGACTGGAAGAGCCATTCATAGAGTCTCTAGAGTTTCCAGATGCCGGTGTAAGTCTGCACATTTGCACATGTCAAAATATCCTGTTGAGTTTTGACACTATACAGTGCTCACTTCAGTTGTCACTGGAAGATTGGGCTATGCGTTGATCACATCATAGGATACTGTAATTCTATTAAACAAGAAAAATCTGATGAAAGCTATGCATCAGTTGCATCACTTGCAAAGAATGAGGAAATACTGTCTAATACAAATCATGACATCCCGTGCATTTACAAAATAATAGACAATTATCTATAGGGAGTAACATGATATCATATGCTTTATACTTAAGGTATTGCACAAGCGAGTCAGAAGTTGAGAGGCCAGATTTCATCTTCGCAAACTATGAAATTCAATTTAATACATCCAAGAGTTGAAGGTTGACACCAGAAAAGTAATAATGAAAACTGCTGGATAAGTATATTAAAAAAAAATTCATAACTGTCCTTTGGAAAAAAAACCTGCCCTCCCCATCTGAACTGTTCTTGTGACTGCTGTGTCACATCACACGTTGATATTTAATGTCCTGTGGGAATGATGAGATGGGTAATAAATGTTGTCATTTAAACACTGCTTGCATGACAAACAGAAATGAAACAGGCACATTTGGACCACTTTCTTCCAGTTTAAAGCTAATAATTTATGATAAAGACTGCCATCTAGTGAAAGTGCGTGCCATTGATGCATTTTAAAGCACAACGGGTAGATTGCTGACTCATAAGGATTGGGTAACAGAAGCTGGAATTGTATGCCCTCCCTAAACCCCTGTGAAAAAGAAGGCTATAAAATCAGGGCGATGTGGCATGGACTGCCATGACTATTGCCTACTTGCCTCAGTTAGGATTTTACCAAGTGGTGTCAAAGGCTACAAGTGTCCCTGAGCAAATTAATTAATTTAGGGCACCTTTCCAGCCACTGCCAGTTTTTCACATGTGGCAGGAATGTCCCACACCATGTGGATATCTGGGGAGATGTAGCTGCCCTTGTTTGTTTCCATCTCCTCACCCTGGCTTCCCGCTCTCTGCCACCAATCACTCTACTCCTTGGGTCCTGTTATCTGGCCTCCATTGAATACTGACAACAATCCCAGTAAAGACCACCGTTGTCGGTGCTGCTGTTGGTATTGGATAGCCACATACATCTGAAGAACAGTCATATCAGACTTAAAATGTTGACTGTTTCTCTCTCCACAGATGCAGTCAGGCCTGCTGAGTTTTTCTAGCATTTTCTGTGTTAACTTCCTTCCACATGTGAGAGAAGCCACTGCTTGACAACAGTAAAATCCAATATAGTTTCCTTGGCTGGAGGGGAGTGGTCATTCCTAACTTTTCAGTAATGCCACTACTTGCTGAAAAATGTCTAGCAATAGGCTTGGCCCCAAAACTAGAAAGGCACAAAAAAGCCTTTAGCTTTTTCTGATACACAGGGACAAGTGCCAATTATAGAAGGTGCTGAATAATGATTACTTGCTGCTTTTTGTGATATGACTTTTCAGTTAATTTCATATGTTCCTGCAGACACAATGTGTTTAAAGACCCACTTTACCTGTCAAAGAGAGATAGAACACAAAATTTGAACTAAATAAAGGGAATTGGAATTTTAGTGCATGAGCTAGTTTTTGCTGTGTCAATGACAGAAGTGAACTAGCAAAGCAATGTGCTGACAGTCTTGACATTTCTGCTAATTTGAATAATTATGCATAGCTGTCAATGCAACTTTGTCTTCATACAGGGAGCAAGCTCAATGGGGCAAACAGAAATTATGTCCAATGGACACAAATCAAAGAGCTATATGTATAGTGTCAGTCTGGAACATGGCTTGAGAAACACCATTATTAATAAGGAATAAATTTAAAGAAAACAAATTCAGAGATACAAAACAGGTATTGTCACCAACTTACTGAATATTCTGTGTTTGAGACACAGTTAAATGGATGTGTGACTGAATGAAGTAGGTACTGAGTGTATTACCCAAATTTCAAGGAACATGTTTGGAATATTCCAGAGTAACAGATGGTTCCTAGGCTGAATGCTGTGCACATAATACTTCAGAACAGGTGCAGAAGAAACTGACAGACTTTAAGTAACCTGTCAAGGATAAAATACCCAACATTGCTATGTACCTTATGGTGATCAAAGATTATTTGCTGCAATGTATTACCTGCTCTATTTGTACTCCTTGATTGTACTAATTTTTCATTACATTGAGATTACTTTTTAAATTCAAAGCATTTCCATGCCTCAGGTGAGGAATTCTTAAAGGTATAAGGTAGAAATGAATCCATGCTACTTTTTTTAATGTTGCTGTATTTAATGGTGCCATCATTAGATCATAACAGTGGGAAACAAAATGACGTGAATTAAATTTATGAAAAACAAAAATAATACAAAATTCCTTCAGCAAACAAACATCAATGGTAAATGTCTCCACAAAGCAGAACAGAACATAATTACCCTGGTTCACCTCAACCTCTCCCTTGGCCTCGGCCACTAACTGCACCTCTCTTTTTTGATTTGACTTTGGGCAAAACGTCAACAAACAATATGTCCAATGATAATCTGTCTGGCAGAACAAAGTAGTGAATGTTACAAGAATTACAATTTTTAAAAATCAAATGCATGATGGAGCTACATAATGACTCCCAAGTTGATGTGTAGGCTGTATATCACTGTCAATGTGCATGTGCACTGAATTTCTGATGATCTAGTTAAACTAGATATCTCCAACAACACATGAATAGTCTAGAAGAAAGGCACACCGGGACAAATACAAGTGCCAAAGGCACATCTGCAATAATATGCCCTATTGTTTTGTGAATCCATATACAGTATTAATGGTGTGACTTTGCTTATATGCAGTCAAAATTAGCTCATGTACAGGCACAGCATCCAATGAAGAAACATCTCTAAAATCCTTTCTGTCATGTAACTTCTTTAGGATGAAAGGAATTTCAATTTTAACAGAATTTGAATATCACAATCTAGATCCACTGATTAGATTACAAAACAAAATTCACTTCACCAAATGCAACAAATAGACCTTACTGCCTCTAAAAGAAATCTCTTAACAATTTTAAGCATTGTAAGAAGGTTTTTTTTATTATTAACTAGGAGAAAGTGAGGATTGCAGATGCTGGAGTACCAAAGTTGAAAAATGTGGTGCTGGAAAAACACAGCAGGCCAGGCAGCATCGGAGGAGCAGGAGAATCGATGTTTCGGGCATAAGCCCTTCTTCAGGAAGAAGGGCTTATGCCCCGAAATGTCGATTCTCCTCCTCCTCGGATGCTGCCTGGCCTGCTGTGTTTTTCCAGCACCACATTTTTCAATGTTCTTTTATTATTGTCTACATGCTGCTACTGGTTTCTGCACACCGACTTTGTGGGGAACTGCTTCGTGATTGTGTATAATAGAGGAAGCTGCAAGTAAATTATAACATTTTAAATTAATACTGTTTGGCAAAATTGATCCAAGTCATCCAAACTTAGTTAATAGCTGGGGCTGCAGACAACAGAATTCCAGCACCATCAGCAGCCAAAATCATAAGACCCTAAGACATTGAAGCAGCCAGTGTAACCAGGATTCAATGAGATCATGGTTGATCTGACAATTGTCAATGCCACTGTCCTGCCTTTTCCCCATAACCCTTGATTGCCTTACAAATTAAAAAAATTGTCTATCTCAGCCTTCAATGTAGTTAACGAGCAAACTTTGACATCGCTGTGTGGTAAAGTATTCCATACATTTACTATAAATGCACTTGGTTACCCACTCACTTAACCTAATTACAGTATGATCCTTCTGCAAACTTCGCTGTCACCCTCACCACTTTGCACCTATTTTGATGCCAGCTGCAAACTTGGCTATAGCACATTGATTTTCCTCCTGCAAGTGATTAACATATATTGTAAATTAACAGATCTACCAATATGAACGTCAAACCTCCATTATAGGAGATAGGCGAGTCTGTCACAAACGTAACAAGATTGAACCATGCAGCCAGAAAATGTAGGTTTAAGGATATATATTAAAGGCCAATACAGCAAGTCATCTAGAATTCTGCTTACTCTGAAACACAGAAGGCACCAGTCAGAATAGACAAGCTCGGGATGACAACAGTGCTCGAAGACATGAAGCCGCAAGCAAGCAGATTCCGGTAACTGTCAAACAGCTAGCCTTCAGTTCTGCCAAGAAATAGGCAACAGGTTTTAAAATGAAAAAGCAATGAAAGAATATACAAAGAGAGAGAAAGATGTGCAGAAGCTGTGAACGATCAATTCACATATTGAAGGAGATGTGGATCTATCTGCAGCGCTTGTGGAAATTACAATCACAGGGAAAAGATGTGCAGAGCAATGGAAGAAGTAAAATGCTTCAGTCTTAAGGGAGTCTCAAATGTTGCTGAATGTTGCACAATCATCAGCGAACATCCCACTTCTGACCTTATGATGGAGCAAAGGTCTTTGATGAAGCAGCCGAGGATGGTTGGATCTAGGTCAGACCCCTGAGGAACTTCTGTGGAGATGTCCTGGAGCTGAGATGACTGTCATCCAGCAACCATATCCATCTTCCAATGTAGCAAGTATGACTTCAATCAGTGGAGACCTTTCCCCCCGCCCCGATTGACTCCAGTTTTGGCAGGGCTCCTTGAGGCTACAGTTGGTCAAATGTGGCTTTGATGTCAAGGGCTATCATTCTCACCTCACCTCTGGAATTAAACTGTTTTGTTCATGTTTGAACTAAGACTCTAGTGAGATCAGGAGCTGAGTGGCCCTGATGGAACACAAACTGAGAGTTAATGTCAACAAACATGCTTAATCTACCAGTGTAGTTAAAAGTGCATAAATCGGATCTAATCGAGAAAACTTAGAGTACCCCAGAAAATATTGTTGCTAAAGCTTAGATCCTAATGTCAAACATAATTCAGACTGAAATTGATAAACATCCAACTTCAACCTGCGCTAGAGCCGGAAAACCAGAAAATAATATCTTGTGTGACCCATTAGCAACCGAAAGCAGGTCTCCTAAAACACCAGCAGCAACTTGTACAACATTGCCTGTGAAACTTGCCAACTTACCACTGAGAATAGTGAATGCCAAATCCAAATGATAGAGGAACAACATCTTAACAGCTAAACAATACAGTGAATAATATTTTTAGAAGAGAACACACTCTAAAAGATTAAAAGGGCTATTTCCAAAATATAAATGGAAGTCAACTGCTCATCTTCTTTGATATATTAATGTCTAGAACAATGAAAGTGATAGAGGCATTATGTTTTAAAGAGAAAAAAAAGGTGTCACATATCATTACATTGTCTGCAACTAGCTAGAACCAATTAGCCAGGAACCAATTGTATATGTCAGTGTTTTAGTGGGGCAATATTCACAGATGTACTGTACAGTTGGATTGTTTGTAACATGTCATTGGTCTAAAGAGGTTCCCAGCCAGGCAGCATGTCATATTTGAACTAAAGAAACAGTTTTCAGCCTTCCAATTTGAAAGTGAGATTATTTGCAACATATGATAACCACAAGACATAAATGTTCTGTTATGTAGATAGTGGATCATTTAAACTTAAGCAGCACTAACTTATTCTTAGGACTTTTGGAACAGATACAATTTCCTGCCTGCCAAACATAGAAAAATGGTGACACTATAAAAAGCCAGCAAAGAAAGAATATTGCTGAAATGAAGAAAAATCTTTAAATGTCAGCATTCTGAACAAAACCAAATTACACTGTAATGCAAAGTTTTCATTGTATCAGTGACATGCATGCCAATTTAAATAACTAGTCTAAGTTATCCAACAACAACCAAAATACTAACAGCCTGAAACTGAACCTGACATGATTAAACAATTTGTGGCCTTGCCTTTGTAATGTAGAACTGCAGGTGTGCCCCACATTCCATCACTTATATTGGAGAAGGCGTGTAGCTTATCAGGAAATATCTAAATATATTGGTAGTTACTTGATGAGATATCAGTAAATATTGAGTTCCAAAGTCCTTAAATTCTTCAGAGTGAAGGCACAACCAATCCACAGGAGCGGTTGTAGCAGGTGTGGTTATAACTTTTGATTTTGTAGCTCCTTCTTTGAGGCATAAAGCTTCCAGCTCAGGAAGCCAACAGGTCTGTTGCTTCAATTTATCACCAATGAGTTGGTGGGATTCACATTCGACTGAAGGTGCTCTAAAACCAGTACTGGAGTCAGTTTTTGGGTCATTACTGGAGCCAGGCAAAACATAACTCCAAAATAGGGCCTAAATGAATTATTGCAGAGTGGTTGGGACTACATCAGTTCCAGCTCACCCTTGGGAAAGCTCCCAGAGACAGGAATGCTTTGGGAGCCACGCCAGCATAGATACTGCTATTTTCTTGGCCCTGTGCCTCTAATCCCATCTCCTTAGGGCAGGAAAGTTCAGGCATATTTACTGATAGGAGAATTATAATAATCAGTGAAATGCAAGGGTTCCACCTGTTTGACAACTATTTGCCTCACTAACTTACTATGTTTTATCTATGTTGCAACATCTATGGAATGAGAGATGAGGGAGGAGTCACTGCAGTCCACAAAGAAAGAAAGGCACTTTGGAGGTCCACCTTCACATGACCAATGCATATGTTCCCTCATTATTTCAGCCAGGCAATCCTCCGATGACCAATGGCCTGGCCTACTTCTCTCTCAACCATGGGCAGAGCTGTCATTGTGTGGAACTTATCAGTGTACAAAGTGACAGTGTGCGTACGTTTGGTGCCACCAACATGTCATCTTCAGCATTGCTGGGATCCAGGAAGTAATCTTACTAGTGGTCCCCCTGATGCCTCAATACTCTCAACAGGAAGTTGAAGGACATGTCCTCTGAGGGAAATGAACTAATTCTTGGGAGGATGGGTGCACCTGTTAGATATGAGAGGTGGAAGGTACTATGGACAATGATTCGTAGTGGTGTTAAATAATTGGATGTTCGAACAATAATGTTTCTGCTTTACCATAGGATTCGCCCTTTTTTTCCCTGAGGACAAGGATTCTTTCATCAGAGGGGCTAAGGACACAAATATTCAGCAATTCCCACCCACTCAAAGTCACATTGCACTTGTATGGACTGTAAAGACCTGTAATGACAGAAGGGTGGCAAATGAGTAAGGTGCAAGTGGGTGGCATAGTTCTTAGGGCTGGTGTATGTGGGGGAGGCAACACATAGGAGATACAAGAGTTGTGTTGTAGGAGCATAGGGGGAGGGAGCAAGAGCGAGTGAGTGAAGTTGTTGTATGTAATAGAAGTATATCAAATCATGAGCCTTGATGGGAGGTAGATAGAGTGATTGTTAGGTAACAGAGATCAGAGTATGACACTTACCCTGGTGGAGAAGGCCATTCTCCTTCTTCTTGCGCTGCAACCCACTCCTTCTCCCCCTGGATATGACACTAACCTGGAGGGTGATCTACCAACAGGATGACACTGGTTTGGTGATGTGGCCTCTTCTGCTGATCCTCCAGGAACGGGTCGACTGTCCTCTCAACAACCCCACCTACACATTCCTCTCTGAGAAGCACGCTATCAGCCTCCATTCTTTAATATCTCTCCTGACTCCATCCAGTGGTGAGTTGCTCCAGGAATAGTGTGTGGTACAATGGCATAGAAATAACACATGATACTCACCATGAGGCGACACAACTTAGTGGGATGAGTTTGGTAAGATATGACAAAAAACTCATTTGGCCCCATGGTGAGAATCATTCCATCAAAACCTACATAACTCGTACTTAAAGATTCAGCTCCATGTTCTAAAGCCAACCTGAGAACAAGGAGTCCTAGACCTGGTATTGTGAAGGATTAACTAATCATCTCAGAGAGAAGGTGCCCTTAGATAGCAGAAGATTGGAAAGAATATGTAAAGACAGCAAAGAATGATGAAAAAAATGAATAAGGAGGGGAGATCAGAGTGGAGCACCGAAAAGGTTCTTCAGCCTATCATGGCTGTACCAGTCAAAAACAACCACCCAACATTGGCATACTTGAATTTCTTTGACAAAGTAGCATGTATAGTGGACAAAGGGCATTTTACTTAGGTTTGCAGAAGATAGCTAATAAAGTGTCACATCAACGATTATTGTGGAAAATAAAAGCTCAAGGTATTAAGTTACACTATTGATATTGATAGAAGGTTGGCCAGCTAATAGGGAGCAGAGAGTAGGATAAATGGGTGTTTGTCAGGGTGGCATGATGGAACATGTGTTGTATCATAAGGATCAGGGCTGGGACTTCAACTATTTACAATTTATCCAAACTGACTTTATCAAAGGGATGACAGGTATAGTTGCCAAATTTGCTTATCATTTAAAGACAGGTTGTAAAAAAGACATAAGTACACTTCAAAAGAATACAGATAGGTTAAAGGAACGAGCAAAGATCAGGCAAATGGAGTATAATGTGAAAAACTGTGAAATGGTCCATTTTAGACAGGCAGGAGGCTGGAAGAACACAACAAACCAGGCAGCATCAGGAGGTGCAGAGGTAGACATTTCGGGTGTAACCCTTCTTTTTGGCACCTCCAGATGCTGCCTAGCTTGCTGTGTTCTTCCAGCCTCCTGCCTGTCTACTTTGGATTCCAGCATCTGCAGTTTCTTTGTTTCTAAATTGTCCATTTCGGCAGTTGTGAGATGGAAACATCTGGGTGTCCTAGTGCATGAATCTCGAAAGGATAGGATGCAGGTACAGTAATCTTATCATTTATAGCAATAGAAATTGAGTACAGAATTAAGGAGGTTATGCTTCAGTTATACAAGGCACTGATGAAATCCAACCTGGAATATTGTGTACTATATGGGTCACCTTATTTAAGGAAAGATAGAAATGAACTGGAAGCTATTTGGAAAAGGTTTACCAGAACAATATCTCAAATGGGTGTGTTGTCTTATGAGGAAAGGTCGGACAGGCTAGGCCCATATCCACTGGGATTTAGAACAATAAGAGTCATATAAGATCCCGAGGGGTCTTGACAGGTAGGATAGATGTGACAAGGAGGTTTAGTCTGATAGGAGTACCTAGAATCAGGGATTGTACATTTATAGCAGTTATGAGGCAAAATGCTTTCTCTGAGAGGGTTATCATTTGTGGAACTCCCTTCCTAAAAAGGTGGTGGAAGCAGAATCCCTGAATATTTTTAAAGTAGACCTGAATAGATTCTTGTTAAGCAAGGGACTGGAAGGTTATAACAAGTAGGCAGGAACGTGTGTTTGAAGTTAAGATCAGATCAGATTTTATTAAATGCACTCCTGAGGGCCTGAATGGCCTGCCTCTGCTTTATATTCATATGTTTGTATGCACAACAGAGTCATGAGTTAGAGGTGGAGAGTTGTGGGACTCTGATATCCCCTATACATACACTTCTGATTTTGGATTAAAGATACTAATACACTAATCTTCACAATCATCTGGCTGTATCCTGAGAATGAAGCATCTGGCAGCTAATGATTGGCTCGTACTAATAAGCATGCAACAACATTGCTGCGGCAACGAATTCTGATTTGAGTAACATCTAGAAGGGGAAGATCAGATAGGAAGACGAAAGGGGCTCCCATTCTATATGAAGACCTACGAGAATATTCTTAAACAGTCTTTCCCGCAAAAACAAGTGAACAACATCACTAGAAAGCAAAGTGTTAGTAGGCTACTCTTCACCATGGCTTTTAGTCAAAGATTGTTTTTTTTAACAGATGTTTCAACATGCTGATGACACCATTGGATTCAGAACTAGGATGTAGCAGCAGATGGAGGGACAAGCACAATTCTCTTAAAAAGGATCGTTCTCACGGGGTATAAGGCAACATCAATTGCACTTTTGCAATTTCAAACATGAGCGAGAAATTGCACTGTGCTCATTAGCAGAATGGATAACAGTCCTGAGTTCTGAAATGGTGCTCTCACAGGTATACATGTTTTCCAGGCTGCAGAGAAACATATAAATCCCAAGAGAAGCATAGCTTCTTCATCTTTTCCGATGTAACAGAATCTTTAGCTCCTGAGAGATATCTGCTACCTGTTTGAAATAAGACTTGTGTCATGAGTATACATCTCTGAAAAGAAACAGCAAGCAAAATTAAATGAGACATTTTGAGAGATTAAACTTTTGACATTCAATTACATCAAATAATTAAACATTAGTTCTGAGATTTAAAGTCAACATGTTTCAAAGGTGTGATCCTAGATGAGCACTGAAACATCCTGACAGAGAAGAATACTCCACAGAAACACAATAAGCAGAACAGCGTTTTGAAGGAAGCAACCTTCTTACAAAAAATATTTCCTTTGAGATCTACACAACCACCTGGAACAGTCATGATGTCACAAAGCTATTTGTTTATTTTAATGCACATTTTAATTTCTGTTTATAAAATATTCCTGTTCTTGTTGTGTTCTTATAAGGGCAGCAATTTAAAGTGTGCCTGTACTCTTTGCTTTGACAAGCTTTGCAGAGTAATAGTGAATAAAATAGCACAAAAACAGTGCACAAAACACAGGAATTCTGAAATAAGAACAAAACGTGCTGGCAATACTCAGGTAAGAGAAACAGAGTTAACATTTCATCTTTCATTAGAACTTGAATATTTCAAGAACTTAGTGGTTTATTATTGAACAATGTTGACTGGCAGAGAAATTGAGACGACCAATATCGTGTTGACAGTTCTCAATGAACAGATCGAGTGCAGGTCGAAGGCCAGAGAGAGGAGTCCAGGTGGAAGGAGAGTGATGGTGCTGGGAGAACAGGTCTGTGGGGTATGGAGAGGACTCTTGTCTAAAGAAATGGACATGGAAGAAGAGTTCATCATCATGCTGTTCCCGAAATTCATTAAGATGGGGATGCAGAGGGATAAAGTGAAACTTTTGCTGAGTTCAGAACATTCAGCATCAGAGAGTTGTCAGTTGGCAGGGATGGTGAATACTTGACAGGTGGTGGGGTTGGGGGAGGGGATGGAGTCAGAGGGTAATGGGAGAGGAAGGTTCCAGAGTATGATAGGTACCTCTGAGTTGTTGCATCTTGTGGACCTTGATGCCTGAAAGGAAAAGAAAAAGTTTCTTGTTAGCGTGGTGAATGAGCTGGAGGATGAAGTGGAACAGTGGAGTGGTGCAGCCCTGAGCCAGCGTGATGCGATGCTTTGGAGAAAGAGGTTGAGAGTGTGTATGTGATGCTGCAAGGCATTGAGTATGGACCGCAGGATGCGGAGACAGCAGTTGTCTTTCAAACATGGAACATCTCAGAGATACCTGTGATCCTGGATGGATTCAAAGCATGAAGGATGAAATTTGAGTTGGTATTATACCAAGCTATCCTAATCCCATTTAACTGTACTTGATTTTCTTTAACAATACAACAGCAGAATATTTCCCAAAAGAAAATAAACCAAAATTATCCAAATGTAGAAGATAGTTAGAAATATCTCAAAATACACAGACTTCCTACCACACAGACCCTTCCATCCATCTCCAATAATCCCCCTCCACCATTTCTGCTGGCCTTTTGCCTGTAAATTCTTCTCACACTTTAATCAGTTCTACATTTTCTAATTTTCTGGCCCTAATTGCTCCCTCTTCACTATGGGCATACAATCCCTCTACACATCCATCTCCCAACAGGGTGTTCTGAAGGCTCTCTGATTCTTTCCCAACTCCTTTGCCTCACTGAGCTTGTTTTTATTTTAAACAACTTCTCCTTTAACTCATCTCATTTTCTTCAAGTCAAAGGCATGGCCATGGGTATCCATATGTGTCTACAGATTAACCATCCTCTGGCTGGAGAAATTACTTCTCATTTCACCTTTAAAAAGTCATCTCTTCATTCTGAGGCTGTGGTCTCTGGTCCTAGTCACTTTTAATAGTTGAAACATCTTTTCCAAGTCCACTCTATCAAGGTCTCTCAGTATTCTGTAAGTTTCAATCAGTCCCCCTTCATCCTTAAAAACTGCATTGAGTACAGACCCAGGGTCCTCAACCACACCTTATATGACAAGTCCTTCATCCTCAGGATCATTCTTTTAAACAATGTCTGGGCTTCCTACAATGCCAGCAAATCTTAGATACATGGCCCAAAACTGCTCAAAATATTCCAAATGCGGTCAGACCACAGTCTTATACAGCCCCAGTGGTACATCTCTACTCATTTATTGGTGCCTCTTGAAATAAATGCTAATATTGCATTTGTCTTCCTATGTACCAACTGAACCTGCATATTAACCTTAAGAGAATCCTGAAATAGGACTCCGAAGGCCCTTCGTACTAGAAACCTTTCTCCATTTAGAAAAGTCAATGCCTCTATTTTTCGTATTAAAGTGCATAACTTTACACTTTCCCAAATTGTATTCCATCTGTCACTTGTTTGCCCACTCTCTAAGCCTGTCCAAGCTTGTCCAACCTTCTGCATCCTCCCAGCTTCCTTAACACTACCTGTTCCTCCACCTCTCTTTGGATCATCTGAAAATTTCGCAATTACGTCCTCAGGTCCTTTGTTCAGATCATTAATGTATGACATGAATAGGCGTGGAACTCCTTCAGGTTGCCATCCTTAAAAAGATTACTTCTCCCAACTTGCTATGCTTTGCCAATCAGCTAATCCTTTATCCATACCAGTACCTTGCCCCGAGCACTATGGGCTTGTATCTTATTTAGTAGCCTCCTGTGTGGTGGTGTCAAATGCCATCTAGAAATGTAAACGGATCATGTTCACTGGTTTTCCTTTGTCTAACTTGCTTGTTACCTCCTCAAAGAATTCCTACAGCCATGACCTCCTCTTGATGAAGCCGTGCTGACTCAGTCCTATTTTACTGTGCACTTTCAAGTACTCCACATCTTCTCCTTCCCTCCATTCTTAGCACTTAACAGGGACTTTTCCTTCTGAGAAACCACTGTCCACTCCTCCATCATACCTAACATTTCCTTATTTCTACATGATACCTTCCAATTCAATTATAGACGATGTGACACTCAACCATTCACCTCCTCCCTCTTCACTGGCTTCTCTATCCCTTTCTCAGGTGGCACCATAACCAGTCGGTAACCTACACACCCGACCCACTTGGTCCTCAACACCCCATCCATCTGGCTGCCTATCCTCCCAGCACCCTAACGTTATCCTTTCCTTGCAAACTTACGATTTGACAGCAGCTGAATGCTGTGAAAGGGGGTCATAGTTTGCCTTTCTTGCTGCCAACACAAAAATAGAGGGAAAGGCAAGTTGGCAAATGAAATACAATGTGAGAAAATATGAAGTTGTTCATTTTGGAAGGGAGAACAAAAGAACCATCTTACCTGAATGAAGAAAAATTGCATCACAAAGTGACTGGGGGGGGGGGATTCTTGTCTTGAAACATAGAAAACTAGCACAGAAGTGCAGCAGATAACCAGCCTAATGAATATTAGCCCTTGTTTCAAGGGTAGGGAAGTCCTACTGCAACTGTACAAGGTGCTGGTGAGACCACACACAGCAATACAGCATGGAAACAGGCCCTTCAGCCTATCCCAAACACCAAAAATCTGTCTGGAATATTGTTAGCAGTTTGACTTCCTTATATAAGGGAGGCAGCTCAGAAAAGTTCATTAGGTTTTTCCCCAATATGGAGTTTGCCAGTTTGTTCTTATGAGCAAAGACTAACAGGTTGGACTCATTGGAATTTAGAAAAATGTGAAATGATCTAATTGAAACATGTAGGATTCTTAAGGGGCTTGATAGGGTATATGTTGAGATGATGTTTCTCCTCATGGGAGAGTCTAGGACCAGAGGACGTAAGTCTCAGAATAAAGGGGTACTAATTTAAGATTGAGATGAGGAGGAATTTAATTTTTTCAGATGGCTGCGAGTGTTTGGAACTCTTTGATACAGATTGCTGTGGGGGCAGATTTATTGTGCACATTTCTTGCTCAGTAGAGGAATCAATAGTCATGGGGAAAGAGCAGGAAAGTGGAAGGTCACAACACCTCTGATTCTCTTGAATAGTGAGCAGGCTTTCAGGACCAAATGGCCTACTCCTGTTCTATTTCTGAGTCTTATGATCTTATATAGATTGCGAATGGTTTTGCAAGGTACTTACCCTTCAGAAACCCTACTGCAAACAACCTACAATATTGAGAATTATACGTTTATTCTTACTTTGTGCTTTTTGTCTAATAACCAGTTCACAACCCACTTATATTTCCCTCAATTCCATGTGTTCCAATTTTACTTTTTAATTTTCTGTGTGGGACCTTATCAAAACCCCTGTGAAAAATCAATGCCACAAGTAATGTTTTATTTTAAGTTTGGGGGATTGAGTTTCATTGGCTAGGTTAGCATTTATTGCTGATCCATAATTGCCCTTGAGAAGTTGGTGGTGAGCTACATACTTGAACTGCTGCTGTCCATTAGGTCCAGGTAGACTCACTATGATGTTAGGGCAGGAATTTCAACCCAGTGGTAATGAAGGAATCGTGATATATTTCCAAGTCAGGACAGTTTGGATGGGAACTTGCAGGTGATAACGTCTCCATGTATCTGCTGGCCTTGTCTTTCTAGATGAAAGTAATTCTGAGTTTAGAAGGTGGTGTCTGAGGAACCTTGGTGAATTTCTGCAGTGCTTTCTGTTGACTTTCAGTTCCAAGTTGTTGCTACCTTGGAGGCCCATACTGCCAGCAATAAAATTAGACAGCACACTATACTTGATTTGTGCCATGTTGACGGTGGACAAACTTTGCCAAGTCAGGAGGTGTGTTATTTGTGGAGGATTTATATCACTTGCTGCTCCTGCTGTTTGGCACATAAGTATCCCTGTTCTGTAGCTTCAACAGGTTGACATTCTGTTCAAAATCTATTCCATTACTACAGTGGTACAGCCAGACAACAGAATGGAGGGTATACTCCGTGTAAAAATGGGACTGTGCCCCTACAATGACTATCTAGCAGTCACTACTATTAATGCTGCTATGGACTAATATGTTGCAGCAGACAGAATGAGGTAAAGCATTTGTTAGTTCCCTCTCACCTGCAGCAGACCAGTCTAACAGTCATGTCCTTCTGGACTGGACCATCAATCAAAAGTGGTGCTATGAGTTACACTAGTGCTTGAAAATTGAAGTCCTAGAGTACACTCTACACTTTTGCTACTTCCAGTGCTTCATTAGAGTTTTGTTCAATATGTAGGAGTACTAATTCATCAGCTGGAGGTGGGGAGAGTATATGTGGTAATCAGATTTCCTTGACCATGTTTGACCTTATGCCATGAGACTTCATGGGGTCTGGAGTCAATGATAAGGATTCCTAGGGCAACTCACTCCCAACTGTACAACCACTGTGCCACCACCTTTGCAATGTCTGCTTTGTTGCCTGGGACATTGCATGCAAGGTATGATTCCATGAGTGTGAATATCTTAAGCCATTGCTTGATTAGCCTGGTGAGACACATTTCCTCAAATAATGTGACCAATACTATATAGAATACCCCAGTCTGGACTCACCAGTGTCCTATATAATTGTATTGCAGTCCTATTTTGACCCCACCCACATTTTGTTCACACATCAACGATGTCATCAATGCTTGCTCTTGTCCAGAATTGGATTTAAGCAGTTAAGGAAGGAGAGTTATATCAGACCTGAAAGATTAACTCTGAGTGTTAAGTGTTTAGATGGGGAGGAATTTGTGTGCACAAGTAAATTTTCTGATTCAGTATGTGGATATGCCTACCAGAGAAGGTGCAAAACTTGCCCTACTCTTGGGAAATAAGGCAGGGCAGGTGACTGTCATGTCAGTGGGGGAGCACTTTAGGGCCAGAGACCATAATTCTATTAGTTTTAAAATAGTGATGGAAAGGATAGACCAGATCTAAAAGTTGGAGTTCTTAATTGGAGAAAGACTAATTTTGACAGTATTAGGCAAGAACTTTCAAAAGCTAATTGGGGGCAGATGTTCATAGGTAAAGGTATGACTGGAAAATGGGAAGCCTTTAGAAACGAGATAATGAGAGTCTAGAGACAGTATATTGCTGTCAGGGTGAAAGTAAAGGCTGGTAGGTGTAGGGAATGCTGGATGACGAAAGAAATTGAGGGTTTGGTTAAGAAAAAGAAGGAAGCATATGTCAGATATAGACAGCATAGAACGAGTTAATCCTTAGAAGAGTATAAAGGCAGTAGGAGTATACTTAAGAGGGAAATCAGAAGGGCAAAAAGGGGACATGAGATTGCTTTGGCAAATAGAGTTAAGGAGAATCCAAAGGGTTTTTACAAATACATTAGACAAGGGTAATTGAAGAAAGAATAGGGCCCCTCAAAGATCAGGAAGGCTGCCTTTGTGTGGAGTCGCAGGAGATGGAGGAGTTACTCAACAAGTATTTTGCATCAGTGTTTACTGTGGTAAAGGACATGGAAGACATAGAATATAGGGAAATAGATGGTGATATCTTGAAAAATTTCCATGTTACTGAAGAGGAAGTGCTGGATGTCTTTAAATGCATAAAAGTGGATAAATCCACAGGACCTGATTAGGTGTACCCTAGAACTCTGTGGGAAGCTAGAGGAGTGATTGCTGGGCCCCTTGCTGAGATATTTGTATCATTGGTAGTCACAGGTGAGGTGCCAGAAGACTGGAGGTTGGCTAACGTGGTGCCACTATTGAAGAAAGGTGGTAAGGACAAGTAACAAACAGGATTGATGAGGACAGGGTGGTAGATGTGATCTTATATGGACTTCAGTAAGATGTTCGACAAGGTTCTCCATGGCAGACTGGTTAGCAAGGTTACATCTCATGGAATACAGGGAGTACTAGCCATTTGGATTCAGAACTGGCTCAAAGGTAGAAGACAAGGGTGGTGGTGGAGGGTTGTTTTTCAGACTGTGACCAGTGTAGTGCCACAAGGATTGGGTCCTCTACTTTTTGTCATTTACATAAATGATTTGGATGTGAGTGCATGAAGTATAATTAGTATGTTTGCAGATGACTCCAAAATTGGAGGTGTACTGGACAGTGATAAAGGTTCCTCAGATTACAACGGGATCTTGACAGATGGGCCAATGGGCTGAGAAGTGACAGATGGAGTTTAATTCAGATAAATGTGAGGTGCTGCATTTTGGGAAAACAAATCTTAGTAGGACTTATACACTTATTAGTAAGGTCCTAGGGAGTGTTGCTGAATAAAGAGACCTTAGAGTGCAGGTCCATAGCTCCTTGAAAGTGGAGTCGCAGGTAGATAGGATAGTGAAGAAGGTGTTTGGTATGGTTTCCTTTATTGGTCAGAGTATTGAGTACAGGAGTTGGGAAGTAATGTTGCGGCTGTATAGGACATTGGTTAGGCCACTTTTAGAATATTGCATGCAATTCTGGTCTCCTTCCTATCGGAAAGATGTTGTGAAACTTGAAAGGGTTCAGAAAAAAGTACAAGGATATTGCCAGGTTGGGAGGATTTGAGCTCTATGGAGAGGTTGAATAGGCTGGGGCTATTTTCCCTGGAGCGTCAGAAGCTGACAGGTGACCTTATAGAGGTTCATAAAATCACTAGTGGCATGGATAGGATAAATAGTCAAAGTCATTTCTTTGAGATGGGAGAGTCCAGAACTAGACGGCATAGGTTTTGGGTGCAAGGGAAAGAAACGAAAGAGACCCAAGGGGCAACTTTTTCACGCAGAGGGTGGTATGTGTATGGAATGAGCTGCCAGAGGAAGTGGTTGAGGTTGGTACAATTGCAACATTTAAAAGGCATCTGGATGGCTATATGAATATGGAGGGATATGGGCCGGGTGCTGGCAGGTGGGACTAGATTTGGTTGGGATATCTGGTCGGCCTGGATGAGTTGGACCAAAGGGTCTGTTTCAGTGCTGTACATCTTTATGACTATATAATAAACCTGTTGAGCTTCTCCAGCATTTTGTGTGTTTCTAGCATCTGCAATATTTTGCTTTTATCAAAGTATTCCAGATATAGTGTCACCCATGTCCTGTCCAACTAAGCATAACGTCCACCATGGGTGCTGGGGAAAATAAGCACTACCGCAGTTAGGCGGTAGTGTGGGGGAAAAGGGAAAAAAAACCAGGAGTCTTGAATAAAGATTCATACACCTTAAAAAAAACTCCTTTGCCTCTCAGAATTCTTGCACTCTTTAAATAATAATTTTTGCCAAACATCATATTGTCCCACATAAATGCCAGATTTTTGCTCACTCACTTAACCTATCTATATTTGTTGCAACTTCATTATGTCTTCTTCACAATATACTTTTCTACCTATCCTGGTGTCATTTGTGGAGTAACTGCCATATGTTTACTCCCCTCACCCCAGTCATTGATGCAAACTGTAAAGTTTTGAGATCCCAGCACAGACACCTGTTGGACTTCATTCATCGCAATCTGCCAATCAGGCAAAGACCCATTTATACATATTCTAATCTTGACAGGCTCTACAGGCTCCCCTTTATCCACAGCCCTCATTAATCGGACAGCTATCCAATTCCATCTCCTTATCAATTTAAAATCCTCCATTTGGCTGAATTCCCTCTTCATTTACTGGAGGGGGACAGGGGAAGGTGATGAGAGAAGATGTTTGTACACTTCCCAGCAACAGTGTGTGTGTGTGTCTGTGCAATTTGGCAACTGGTAGCTGATTGGTTTGTGCAATTGTGACAAGTTATTGATGCTGAAGATCATCAGCTTGCTCATAATTCTGATTAGTTCCTGGCTAGTTGCACAATTTGTAGATGTGAATAATACAGCGAGAAGCCTTCAGATTACTGGAAGGACATTGTGTGTGTGTGTGTGTGTGTGTGTGTGTGTGTGTCTTGCTCTCCAGTAAAAAAAATACCTGAAGCTTGAAGAAAGTCAGTTATTTTCTCCCACTAGTTGCTGTATGCTGTTGCCTTTAACTGTAACTAAGAAACTATGCGTTTAGTGTTCCAATCATCTCATTTCTTCTGTGAAGTGAAATAACCTGAGGAAAGGAGATCGAAGAACTGAGTCCTGTCAAGTCAAAAGGAACATCTCAACATACATAAAACAAGAAAAGGCACAAGATTTGAAATGTTAATTCTACCCTTTCCCCATTGATGTTGCCAAATTTGCTGAGACCTTCAGCAATTTCTATTTTTAGCTCAATAAACCTAATGGACTAGTGCTATTGAATTGTGTTTCCCAGTTTATTTTCTGTTCATGCATAAAACCAATGTATTTTTGTTTGTTGATGTCGGTTGGTGTAAAAATATTTTCAGGGGTGGGGAGAGGGTCTTAAGAGGAGTTTTAACTAGTAGACCCACGTTGATACTTCATAGCTGTTTACCTATAATTTGAGTTTACATAATTGTAATAAATAGTAGTTCTTGTTAAGTGCAGGAACTGGTCAGCATTTTGTGACAGTACTTGATTCCAACAGAAGGGTAAATCAGGTACTTTGCATGCTTTGATTAAATCATTAACTTTCATGGTGACTCTGGCAATAGCAGTTCTTGAAAATCGGTGAACTTTCCTAAGGGGTTGTTACAATATAACAAACAAAATGGCATGACTTTTAACTGATATCGTCCATCTGGTATTACAAAACCAAAATTCCCTTATTTTCTCTGACAGAGGTACTTACCAAGAGCCTGTGAGCAAGTCAAATTTAGAAAGTTGCTTGTCCCACTTTTTCAACACAGTCCTCCAACCATGGAATTGGATATGCATCAGTCTTTATAACACCGTTGACTTTGCCATAGTTCACATGTAACCGTTGGGTACCATCTAGCTTTGGCATCATGACTATGGGTGAGCTCCAGTTGCTGTAACTCACTTCGATTTTGCCAACTTGGAGCATGGGCCTTCTGAACCTGTGCCAACCTGAGAGGGTTATGCCTACATCATGCACAAATAGATTAGTACTTACCGGTTTATTTATGCATATCTCCCCATGTGATAGTAATAACTCTTTCAGGTCATTTCAATTTTGTTTGTGGAAGGTAATTCAATAATTTATCCCAATTTTTGGCAACTTTCCCATTGTCCAATTTGATTTGAGGAATGTCCAATTCAGAATCTCTAAACTTGGTTCTTCCTTCTGTGCTGTAATCATTAACACCTTCTCCTCTTGCTTCCCTTCCCTATCAAGTTACCTTTTGAGCATATTCATATGGCACACAGATTTCTTCCTGTCCGGAGTCCTTATCAAGTAGCTCACCTAACTCAGTTTCCTCTCTATTTGATACAGTCCACTAAATCTAGCTTTTAAAGACTCACCTGGTCCTCTTATTTCATGCCCAAAAATTAATTCAAATGGACTGAATTTGGTCGATTCATTCAGTGCATCTCTGATCGCAAAAAGTATAAATCAAACTCCCTCATCCCAATCATCTGAATAATCCTGACCATAAGCTTCAACATAATCTTTAGTGCTTGATGCCATCTCTCTAGCTCTTCTGAATGGCACACAGTTCATTTGAATTGTTTCATTACCAAGTTAACTATAACCTCCTTTAATAGTTTGAATGTGACACCTGATCCTTGATTTGACTGGATCTCCATTGGTAGTCTGCATTTAATAAAAAAATTTAAGTAATTCTACAACCTTGTTAGCTATGATGTTGCATTATACGATTGCCTCTGGAAATCTAGTTGGCACATCGTTAATGAATACTTATTCCCACTTTTTGTTTGAGGCAGTTTTCAATCAATCAAGATTCCAATGCTGGAACAGGTGTTAAAGGTGCAGGTTTTATTATTGCCTGTGGTTTTCCGATTAGCTGACATGTATGACACATCTGGCAACATTCAACTACAGCCTTGTGTAGTCCAGGCCAGTAAAAATGTCTTGTATTTTAGCCTGTGTTTTCCTCACTCCAAAATGACCTCCAATTGGTAGCTCATGTGCCACTTGCAGCACCTCCTTTTCTATATCATAGTGGCAAAAAAATTCAATGAATCTCTGCCCATTTCTCATCTGCTGAATGTGTGATGGTCTCACTTCCTCATTAAAACATCATTTGTTAAGTAATAACATACAAGGATGCATTCACTCTCCTTTTCTGTATATGCCTTTTGATATAACTGTTTTAAGTTCTCATCTCTCTGCTGAAACTCAATAAGCGTAGCAGACATAAAGATACTTGCATGTTTATCTAATTGCTCCTGCTCTGTCCTACTTATCTGATCAAAAAAGTCTCAGATAAAACAATGTCAGCTTCCTTTTATCTCTCCTAATTCAACTTGTACCTCGGTGATCTTGTGATCACACAATCTGGGAAAATTCCTGGATAAGCATCCTTCATTTCTTCAGTTGCCTAAATCTCTACTGGCTTTTCAACTAGAGTACACAGCACACCTACTGGTGAATCAGCTGTATCATTTGCAAGGACAAATTGTATTCCTGGAGCTGAGAGTTTGTCCAGTACTCCTACCACAAATTCTCCAGACTCTCTAACCTCACTTTACACAATTGAGTGCTTTTTGTCTCACTATAAATTCCTGTCACCAGTATCTTTTCTGGCAATAGTCCCTCAGGAGTACATATCTCCTCATCCTTCAGCATTACAGACTGAGAGGATTTTTTTCCCCTAATATTGCAACCTCTTTACTTGCTACTCCTGGCCTAAGTGAATAAACCTTACTCTTGAATGTAAATTTTTTAAGCAGATCTGGCACTTCCCCTTTAACAAGCTCTGATCATCTTGTTCACTCTGAAGCAGTTGTCTAACTTCCCTTCTTTGTTTTTTGTTACTATCCCAGGCTTGTCTGGTTTTCCAACATCTAGCCTTCTCCTAGCACACCACCATGATTTTGTGTGGCCCACTTTATTACAATGAAAACACCGGAACTTTTTAACTTCTTTGATCTCTCGAGTTTTTTTTATCCTGTGGTAAGTTATCTTTATGATCTTCACCGAGATCTACCTTTCCGTTTCCACGTGAGGATTTCTCTTTGCACCCATTTCTATCCCTCATGGACTGAAATTGATTTTGGAAGCCAAACTGTGTTTTATGGATCAACTCAATCATCAGCCACTTCAGTTGCTAACAATGCCATTTTAACTTTCTGCTCTTCCACATGAGTTTGCACTACTTCCTCGCTAAGGTTACCTTCAGCCTTTATCTCCAGCCTTTTAAGCTGACTTTCCTTTTTAAGTGTCAGTTTCTGAAGTTCAAACGCTCTCTTTTTCCCTCTTTTCTGCTTTTTATCGTAACTCAAAACGGTTTCATTTCTGCTGCCCGTTCCTGATCTCTCGTCTCTAAATCACGCAGCTTCCTTTGCAATTGAATTTTTGCCATGTCTGCAGATTCGGATGGTTTCTCCAGTAAGTTTATATGCTAAGCTGCTGCTGTAATTATCTCTCCTTTCCTCAGAAGCAAGCAGTTCCAATTCCAGTTGGTCTGCTAATTCCTGCAGCTTGGTTTTATTCACCTTTTGCAAAACATCCAAAGTCACTGCATCCACTTCCAGAAAACTTTTGGCAACTGAAAGAGCCATTACTATCCCAAGCTTTGTCTATCTAACCAAAACAACACCAGAAATAAAGACACAAGCACCTACCACTCGCTATTTATAATCCCGCAAAGAGCCTCCAATCTGTTATGGCTAGGCCAGATCACTCAAAACATTCTTGAGCAGGCAACCCAGACCATAACTTTGCAATTTGTTTTGGTAAGAGTACAGTGAGAATTATGTGGAGTAAGTTAGCTAGGTTGATTACTAGGTTTTAAAACAGACAGAAATTTATGCACAAAATTTCACAAAGAACAGAATAAAGGGCCCCTATAGACCTCAGTCTATCCAAAGTAGACTTAATTATGCTGTTCCGAATATAGAGAATAGTCCTAATAAGCATACCCCCTTAAAAAAATCAGGAACAGAAGTTGACAGATTGAAGTTAAAAGGGCAGAAAGAAGAGAGAGAGGGGGGAAGAGAGAGAGAGAGTGGGGGGGAAGAGAGAGAGAGACAGAGAGAGAGAGAGAGAGAAAGACAGAGAGAGAGAGACACAGAGAGACAGAGAGAGAGAGAGAGAGAGAGAGAGAGAGAGAGAGAGAGACGGGGAGAGAGAGAGAGATACCAAAACAGTCTCATAGAAAAAAGGGACCAGCTTTGTGACAAAATTCTGGAACTCTGCTGAATGCCAATCTGGAAATAACTTCACTTCATAGACTACAGTATTTGAACAAAGATGCTCACACCACTTCTCAAATGGAATAAATGCTCGTCTTAGTATGTCCAGATCCTATGATGTATAATTAAAATAATGATGTTCCTTTAAGTCTTTTTTCCTCATTTTGTCCATGCAATTCACACCATTTCTGTAGCCTGAGATTCGTTCGAAGCTGACAAAAAAGCTTTAAAGATTAGAAGGGATTTGAACAATATTCAAATAATGAAATCAATCAATGAACATTCGCCCTTGATTGTGCAATCACTACAGACATAACTTGTACAAAAAGAGAATAATAAGGAAATGGAAATAAATCATTCTATCAATTTTACAGCAGATAATTTTGTCTTACATTTTCAGATCATATTGTCTATTTGTCAATTACAGATATTGCTAGTTGCAAACCAATATTTATAATATTCCTTTACACCAATGACAATCTCAATAAGAAAAGCTTTTCATGGATTTTGTTTTGAAAGAAATGAAATACACCAGGAAGAATACAAGCAAATCAAATTTATTTAAATTGTCACAACTATATGTTCAGTAATATATTGTAGATTTAACTTTTCATATCTTGCAGAATGACCAACATTAGTAGACAAGTATTTTAAAAGTTTCACATATACAAATAATAATTTTACATTTTTACAATTGTTTTATTTCTATACGTTTAATTTAAAAGGTTAATGGCTGCTGTAGCATTTTACATTATTTCATTCCGTAGTGCAAGTTTTTTCGTTTATTCAAAGAAAGTTTTATTTTGCATTAGTTTGCATACCTCCTCAGATTACTTAGCTTTACAGCTGCAACAACATCATTTAAGCAATAATGACCAAACACTTCAGTCATGACAGATATAATCAAGGCAGGCTTCCAGAAAGAAAGACTAATCTGTGCAATACAGATATATTATTTCAAATGATTAGTTTACTAAAGAATGATAATTCATTTCAAGGTCAACAGATTTTTCATTGTGAAAGTGCTTAGTATTTAAAGAAGTGTAACAAACAATCAACAATGACAACTAAGCACCCTCAGTAACCAACGTTGATAACAACATTCTGGGCTGAGAGAGAATATTGTTTTTTTCTGGAAAAGCACAAAAATGAAAAATACAACTAAGAATCAACTATTGCTTTCAGTAAAGCAAAGGGATAAAATTGAAACTTTACATAATGTAGAAAATACTTTTAAAATTATACTGAACTTTATTCTGACAAAATTGAAATTATAGCAAGCTGCATATAATTCAACTTTTTCAAACACCAAACTGTAATTAAAGATCAAGAATAAAATATAATAAAATGTAATATTGAGAACCAATAAAACATTCTTTCAACCTTTTCCAGGTACGAGATGGCACATTCTACAATAACATAATTTCCTTCTATTCAGTAGTTATTTTTAAAGAAAACTGATATGTGAAAGTGCAACATAAAAATTGTGGAAATGGGGCAAATGAATAAAAATAGACTGTATGTATATAAATGTTTTAAACCAGATACTCTGAATCAGTAATTGAATTGTTATGATGTATTCTCACTTACAAAAATAGAGTCATCATCTTCTTTTAATACTGACATCCTAGGTTTTAGTCGACTGAACAACCACGTGAGAATAGCCAGAACAATTTGGACAATGATTCGTAAAAGTACAAATGCAAAAGGAACAATGATTTGCATCATATGGAAAATTTCTGTACTAAGCTTACTTAAAATATATGTAAGACAGAATGTAACAAAGGCTACAGAAGGATAAAGTGAAAGTTTGGCGAACATAAATGCATGTTCTTTGCCCCCATACCAAACGTGGTGATGTAGGGTTTCTTTTTCATTGTAAAGTGCTACAGCCCATATTGAAAACTGAAAGAGACTTGCAAGAAAAATTATAACACAGCTGATTTGAATGGCCTCAAGTTCATTTCGGGAGTTGGAAGCAAATTCGTGGGTAAGCTGAAAAGCCAACGGAAGTCCACCAATGAAAGCCAGTGAGATAGTGTTCAGGAGCCCCATTAGTCTTGTTGATTTAGTGATGTACAGAAAGAGTGAATGATGAACAAACCAGAGAAGGCCAACAGTCACAAATGAACCAAAATAAGCCAGGAATTCTGGACCATACTCACTAAGTGCTTCAATAAGTTTGCCATTGAACTTTTCTACAACCTCTTTATGGTCAGGAACATTGTCCTCACTGCAACAAGAATATGCCAAATAATTATAAAAAAATACATAAAACCATTAATTCACTTCATGGTTAATGTTATACAAAATGAGTATTTACCACAGGAACACACCACATATTGAACAAATAAAAGTAACTATGTTGAAATTTAAGTCAGTACAAGAGAGGTTACTAAAGTTGTCTAAGCCTTGTGGAACAAAATAGGTTGTTGTGATATGTTCCTCTTGACCCCAAATTTAAATAGGATGCATTACTAGATTGGACTAAAACATAGAATCTGAATTCAAATCTGACAATAACAGTTTGAGAATGTGAATTCAGTGAACAGAAGTCTGAAATAAAGAGAAGTTCTCAGCAAAGGTGACATTGAAGTTGTCGTGAAAAGCCAACTCAGTGGTGGGAAGGAATGGGGTCATAAGTCCTAACCTTGCTGGTAATTCAGATACATCAACAATGTAAAATACAAAGCAAATTGAGATTTTCAATTTTAGCAACTTTTTTTTCAAATTACACACACCATTTCTTTAGCAGATTCCTCACCACCACACATTCCTTGACCATTAATTGTAGCAGATAAAGAGACAGTAAAAACTCCACTACTTTCAAATGGGCTTCATTAGTACATATCGTCAGTGTTAAGTAGTACCAGCAATGTTTGTTCACTCTATATCAGCACAGTTCTTTGTCATTATATGCCCTGCTCGAGCAACTTCATGCAATTCTTTGGGAAACACAGGGTGCAGTGCCATAGAGCCCTACCGATGATGTCTAGCAGGTTGTACCATAGGGCCACTGTCAACCCACAGACAGTATCTCTACAATACTAGTAATTTGTTGCAACACAGAATGCTAGATTACTGAGCGAGCCTGGAAAAACTATTGTGTAGTGAAATCCAGACTCACAATGGTAACAAGCTTACATTCCAGCAGTTACAGAGTTCATGACTTCCATTTGAGCTATCATAACAGTGAGGCCTGTATATGTTGCAGTGAAAGTGGAGGCCAGCAGACATTCTTTCATGGTCAGTTTGGCATTGCTGCTATGGAATTGCCCACCAACTTCCATGGTGGAAAGAATAGGCTCCTAGATTGGCATGATGCCTGCTGGCAAGTTGGAAATAAGCTCCTTTACGCTTCTTGCCAGTGGCAGGGAAGGTCTACCAATGTTGGGAGCATTTGGATAAACAACAACAACATTTTCTTCCTCAATAAGGTCATCATTTAAGTGCTCCACACTAGATCTTGACTGTAATTTCTCTCACCAAAGAATTAGCACACAAGCTGTCCAAACATCATGGCCAAACCTCATATGTTATCTCAAACTCTACACTAACATTTGCACTGTTGTGGCACTATCTATAGTTTTCTAATCAACCTGCTCAGACATATCATGAAACACACTCAGGCCTCCTGGCCCAGAAGTGGGGATCACTGCATCAGAGGAGCTCCTCAGTAACTCGATATGGTAGTGGTTGCCACCATAAGGTCCTTTGGTTCTTCAGAGGTTGTACAACCATCAGGTTTTGACTACTTGGAAGTTTAAAAGCATACATGGAGAGTTGGGGTGAGGGAAGAAGCAATTTTCATGTCATGACACCAATCACAATGAGAAAGGGGAGTGAATGGGGAACGTGCAGATGGCAGCAATTTCACCTCACCCGCAATGTCCTTATCAATGCAAGGTGCGATAGGCCCCATGACATCAGTCCCAAAGATTTGTTGGACTACCTCCTTGAAGACACTGCGAAGAGGCAATTGTTCTGGTCTTCCACCATCGTCTATTGTTGTCAGACACCTCCTTCTGCCAGAATGTCAGTAACTGTGTGACAGCACTTGGATAATATGCCTGTTATAACTGAATGGCTGTAGTTTTCAGGAACTGTGGAGAGGTGTGCATAGGAGCTGGCACAACTGGAAGGTGCATGTGGATTAGGTACAGTGCAAGGACTTTACAGGTGGGTGCAAATTGTTAGGAAACGCTCTAGGATGATGATGGAAATGCCATGCATTAAGCAGTGTCAGAAATGGCTGGTGGGATTTATGCAAGATATGGTAAGTGAGGGCATTTACTTACTCTGATCACCCAGATTAGGCCATTAAACTTTGTTCTGCATTGTGTTCAAGACCTTGAGACTGCACTTGTGGCATTAACCACCCATGCCATCACATTACCATTTTTGTCGATTGCTAGCAGCACTACAGTGATTATTGTAGTAGAGGATATGCTTGCAACAACACTGCATTCATGGAAATGAGGAGAATGCACAAATGCTATTGGCTGCTTCCTATCCATTGAAATCAATAGTGAACAGGTGCAAATCAGCCAAAACTCCAAGCACACCAATTTCGATCCATAAGTCCACTGCAGCTTTTTCAATTTTGCTTTTACTCAGTGATATAGCGATTTTCTGAGGTGTGGGATTGCTTACAGCCCTTCTGCTTGTATTTGGTCAGGCAACCATTCTCAAAGTACCTCATGATTATGAACCAGCTCAAGCATGTGGTTCACTGCCTTCTTGTTTAGCAGTCTGCAACTTCTTCTCTCTGCCTGTTTCCAAGCTATTCTGGCTTCAACTTTGAAAAAAAACAGAAATAATCCCAAAACAAAAGGGCAATCTAATGCTGGAACTCTAGACTACTCAACAGTGAGCTAAACCAATTATCTATAATTTCCAAATCTGTCGTAAGTTTGCAGATGACACCAAAATTGGAGATGTGGTGGACAGCAAAGAAGGTTACCTCAGATTACAACAGGATCTTGATCAGATGGGCCAATGGACTGAGAAGGGGCAGATGGAGTTTAATTCAGATAAATGCGAGGTGCTACATTTTGGGAAAGCAAATCTTAGTAGGATTCATACACTTGATGGTAAGGTCCTAGGGAGTGTTGCTGAACAAAGAGACCTTGGAGTGCAGGTTCATAGCTCCTTGAAAATGGAGTCGCAGGTAGATAGGATAGTGAAGGCGGCGTTTAGTATGCTTTCCTTTACTGATCAGAATATTGACTTTGGAGATCATGTTGCAGCTGTACAGAACATTGATTAAGCCACTGTTGGAATACTGCGTGCATTTCTGGTCTCCTTCCTATCGGAAAGATGTTGTGAAACTTGAAAGGGTTCAGAAAAGATTTACAAGAAAGTTGCCAGGGTTGGAGGATTTGAGCTGAGATACAGAGAGGCTGAACAGGCTGGGCTGTTTTCCCTGGAGCAGCAGAGGATGAGGGGTGACCTTATAGAGGTTTTCCTCAATTATGAGGGGCAAGGATAGGATAAATCGACAAAGTCTTTTTCCTGGATTGGGGGATTTCCAGAACTAGAGGGCATAGGTTTAGGGTGAGTGGGGAAAGATATAAAAATATTTTCATGCAGAGGGTGGTATGCGTATGGAATGAGCTGCCAGAGGAAGTGTTGGAGGCCAGTACAATTGCAACATTTAAAAGGCATTTCTATGGGTATATGAATAGGAAGGGTTTGGAGGGATACGGGCCAGGTGCTGGCAAGTGGGACTAGATTGCGTTGGGATATCTGGTCGGCATGGATGGGTTGGACCGAAAGATCTGTTTCCATGCTGAACACCTCTATGACTCTATAATGATATGAAAACTATATTGATAATTTAATAACTTTATTTGTTTACTTGTTGCTTCCAATTTCTTTTGATATAGGTCTCACATGAATAATTTAAAATTCTTATCAAGCCAAGTGTAGACTTCAGTCTTCACCAAGACTCAAAAAGAAGTCACCTATTGTTTAAATAAGATGTTTGATTTTTAACTGCCTCTGGGTAATTGGGGATGGGCAATAAATGCTAGCCAGTGACACACTTGTGAATTGATCATAAAAAAAACAAAAGGACTCTGGATTCTGGAAATCTGAAACTAGAACTGAAATTGCTGGGGAACTCAGCAGGTCAAGAAACATTAATCCTGATTTCTGAGGAAGGGTCATCAGACTTGAAATTAATTCTGCTTTCTCTTCATAGATGCCGCCAGACCTGCTAAGTTTCTCAAGCAATTTCTGATTTAATGTCACCTATTGTATATTGTTTTCACAGCTCTAACACTTTCCCCTTTAAATAAATATAAACCATTCTTTAAAAGGTAATTAATTTAGGAGCTTACCTGTTCCTCAAAAATAGATTTTTTTCCATCAATCTTATATTAAAAATTCAGTTTGCTCAAAACTAAAAGTTATGTTCTTTTAATATATGAATCATGAAATTTGAAATTTTCACAACACATATGAATGTATAAACAGCACCACAAATACCTTAGGAATGAATTCAGCAAAACATCTCTGTTCTGACGAAGAATGGGACTCAAAACGTTATAGGTGTTTTTTTTTCCCACAGATGCTTCCAAATCTGCTGAGTTTCACCAACAATTTCTGTTTTAGTTTCAGACTTCTGGAATCCAGATTTCTTTGGTATTTTTATGATTCACTCACAAGAATGTCACTGGCTAGCATTTATCGCCCATCCCATTTTAGATCTCCAGCACCTGCAGTTTCTTATTCATTATTTATTTGAAGATAAATGTTCAGATTTTAAACTTAAGCTAACTCCAGGTCTCAAAATCAGTTAAATATTGACTTTTCAAATTTAACTGAAGAGCTTAGAATGTTTCATGAGCAAACCATTAAAGATGCTAATAAACAAAAAGAAAACTATTCTCTTTATCAGTTCTGATTAAGTTAATTAGATGTGATTAGGAATCCATAGTTGAGAGCCAACTACAGGTGAATAGCCCATGAGTCACTTCTACTAATGCACCTCACACTACTTCTATTTTTTAAAAAACATCTAACATATGAAAAGCTTAATAACACAACTGATGTTGATAAACAAAACTTACCAAATGTCCAAAATAAGAAGTGTCGCTACAATTGCAAATACTCCATCACTGAAAGCTTCTACACGCTCTTTGCTCAGTGGTTCATTTGGGTGAAATGTGTAAAATGGTACTCTCCGAAATTCTTTTGGACCTTGTATGAAACACAAAATATGCAAATAAAGTTCTTTTTCTCTCCCCCACTTGCATCATGCATATTTCTATTGAATGTAGAAAAATCACAAAGCTTTCATTAAAGATGTTGCGGAATTTATACTTAATTAGTATTTGTTTTATTAATAAATTATCGCAGGTGTCACTTCCCACCATCGTTCCTCTTGCTTCCATGGAAAGATGGGAGTTTATATGCAAACTTTTCCATGAACACATGTCACTTCACTATTTATGGTTGGAGGTGGGAATGATAGCTTGCTGAAATAGCAAATGCCCTTTCAAAGAAATGAAGTCTCTAAGTGTGACAATATTACTATAAACATGTAGAACGTGGCTCTGCACAGTGGCTACCATCTCATGTACTCACCCTTTATTTTGTTCCTACACCACTGTGCACACTGAGAAATGTATGGAAGAAAGATGACAAGTACGAGCACTGCATATGCCTGTGAAAAAGAAAGTTGTCAAATAATGAAAAGTAATTTGAGATGATACTTTAATACAGCACAAAGTATGTTGTTAAACCCCTCCATTTATAAAAACGTACAAAATAGCTAGCATGAAAGACGACCATTCAGTCCATTGAGCCTATACAACACTACCTTTAAATTATATACTCTGTAATACAGGTATTATTATAACTCTAACTATTATTACATATAGAAATGAGAGAAAATATATTAGGGTACCCATGCAGTTTGAACTGAATTTATGTGGTCATATAATTCTGAACTTTTAGCGGAGAGCACAGGGTTAGGAAATCATAACGGCACCTCTGACAATAAGGAACAAAATTCATACACGAGGAATTTTCTGCCATGCACTCACTCCATGTGAATACTACTTTTATTAGAATATCATCAGTTCCATTAACTAAGTTGCTGTATCAGTTCAACAGAGTAAAATTTAAAGGCAACTTCAGGCCATTATAGCAAGTTGCCATCAGACAAGACAGATTTTTCACAGCATGATGTGGTTTTTAGTCATGTAGTTTGTCATGCTGCTGCTCCTTTAGGTTGCCCTTGGTTTTTTTTTGGAGGTCGTAAAGACATTGGCTCTAAAATGTCTGAGTTGATTTACTTGGAGAAGCTTTCAAATAAAAAAAAAACACTTTGTACAATGAAAGGGGTGTGGCTAGTTCTCCCAGCTCAGCATTTCTCTGGTTTAGTTTGGATTTTAGCAGTCTGGCTGTTCAGAGCAAGCAGTCAGTTTTCAACGCTGCTGGTCAAAGAAACAGCTATATGGAAGGTGTTCCTGGCTGAATCTTTCTGCCATCTCTCTCTCTCTCGTGTAGGACTGTGGTTGATTTAACTTTTATTTGCCGAGGGGTGTTTGTGGGAATTGTTGCAAGTAGCTGGAACAGCATCATTAAGTTGGGATAATCTGTTGGATTTTCAGATAGGTCAAGTTTTTCTATATTCTGTTTCCTTTTGTGTTTCCTTTGATAATCTTGCAAATAAATTCAGTTTTGTTTAAAACTGAGTATTTGGGCCAGCTATATCACTCACCGAATATTCACATTACACCTGCTTAAAACAGCTAGCAAAATTAGGGTTCAGGTTACTTTTTTGAATTGTTTTGATGGGGTCTGACCTGGTCCATAACAAGTTCTGACAATGGTTAACAATCTGGGGAATTTTTATTTGGCTGTTAATCATGCTGTCAGAGAACTACCTTGGAAAGATAAGTTGTAAACAAAGTCAAGAAACAGTTCCAAGGCAGTTGGATCAGTAATCATAATTCAAAAACTATTCACCATGAAACACCATTACAATCATCTGTGGATAGTACACATTCCGTTCAGTAAATCACAAAAATACTCACAAGGCAGATATTACACAGATACATTTTCTCAAAACTGGTAGCCTTTACAAGATGCTGTGCAAAGTTTCAGGTTTTGCTGAATTTCAGGTTGGGCACTTTAGACCAATTGGAGAAGGCGTGGGCAAGGGTTCCTTGAGGTGCAGGAATAGATTGGTCCTGGTCCTGGCACCATGCAACACTTAGCTGAATTGTTCAGCTAAGTTAATTTTCATTGAGTACGATAAGGAAAAACATGTCACTTTCAGACAACTCCAGTTTTAAAGATGCAGATTGTTTTGAAAGTGAACCTGGACTCTGGTGAAGGATCTTGAAATTTTGAAGGCTGATGATCCAAACCAAGCCAAAATTATTCAGTTTACACAGAGTCCTCGGAGCAGAAGTAGGTCATTCAGCCCATCGAGTCTGTCCTGCCAATTCATCGAGACCATGGCTGACCTGATAATTCTCAACTCCATTTTTCTGTCTTTTCCACAGAACACTCTATTCCTTTACTGATTAAAAATCTAATTTAACGTTGAATATACTTAACAATCCAGCCTCTACAGCCACAGTTTCACTTCTGAGAGTGACCAGACTTAAAACATTAGCTCTGCTTTCTCCCCATAGATGCAACCAGACCAGAGTTTCTTCAGCAACTTCTGTTTTTGTTTCAATTCCTCATCTATCTTAAATGGGCAATCTCTTATTCTGAAATGATCACCTCTAGTTATAGTCATCCCATAAGGAGAAAACAACCTTTCCACATCTACCCTGTCAAGTTCCCTAAGAATCTTGAATGTTTCAAAAAGGTCATTTTTCATTCTTCTAAACTTAAACTTCTAAACTCATTCTATTCAGCCTTCCCTCATAAGACAATCCCTCAATACCGCCTCATCTAGACTACCTCTAATGCCAGTATATCTTACTTCAGCTGTGGTCTGACTAGTGCCTTCCATAGTTCTGGCAAGAGTTCCTTATTTTTACACTTCATTCCCTTTGAAATAAAGGCCAATATTCCATTTGCCTTCCCTATTATCTATTGAATTTGAATGCTAGCTTTTTTGTGATTTATACACAATGACTTTCAAATCCTTTTGAACTGTAGCTTCTTTGTATCTCTATCCATTTAATTAATACTCAGCTCCTCTATTCTTCCTGACAAAGAGCATATTCGCATATTATATTCCATCTGCCAAATTTTCCCCACACACTTAATCAGTCCATTTCCTTTTGCAGGTTCAAGAGACATCCACACCTGTTGCTTTCCTACTCATTTTAGTTATCTCCAAACTTGACTATAGTACATTCATTTTCGTTAACTAGGGCATTAACATATTGTGAATATGTGTGTTCCCAGCATTGATCCCTGTGGCAGTACACCAGTTTCAGGTTGACATTCTGAAAATGTTCCCAATCCCAATTCTCTGTTTTCTTTTAGTAAATCCGCTACCCAAGTTACCTTGCTATAATGGTTGACAATATAGTAACAATTTGCATACAAGCAGTTTGTCAGGTGATCATGCTCTCAGAAAGCTCGTGGGCTCTTATCATATTAAGCAGCCTAATATGTGGTACCTTACCAAGTGCCTTCTGAAAATCCAATTATATTACACCAACTGCTTCCCCTTTATCTATGCTGCTTATTGCCTCCTTAAAGAATTTTAATAAATTTGTCAGAAGCTGTGATCCCCTTGATCATATTTCTAAATGTTCTGCGATAAACATAGTTTAAAATAGATTGCAGCATTTACCCAATAAATTAAGCCATCTAGCCTATGGTTACCTGTTTTGTCTGCTTCCCTTTTAAAGTTGAGGTGTTACATTGACAGTTTTCCAAAATCGAAAGATACTTGAAAGATTACTACCAATGCATCCACTATCTCTGTAGATACGTCTTATAATATCTTAGGATGAACCCCAGGAGTTCCAGGGGATAAAAACGTTTTTAGCCTTATTTGCACGTTTTCTCTAGTGACAGCCGTTACAATTATTTCCTCTCCCTTATTAGCTCTTGATGTTTTAGAAAGTTTTGAAAGCTGGTAATATTGTCCATTGTGAAGACTAAAGCAAAATATTTATTCAAATTCCTCTGCAGCAAGTGGTAGACAGAGCAAAGCCATCCCACAACCAATGGATCAGATCTAATCTCTGCAGTCTTGCCACATCCAGTCATGAATGATGGTAGATGATTAAATAAGTCATCGAGGAGGCGGCTCCACAAATATCCCCATCCTCAATGATGGAAGAACCCAGCAGCAATCTTCAGCCAAGCGTTGAATGGATGATCCATCTCTGCCTCCTCCAGTGGTCCCAGCATTACAGATACCAGTCTTCAGCCAATTTGACTCACTCCACATGATGTCAAGAAATAGTTGGAAACACTGGATAGTGCAAACGCTATGAGCTCTGACAACATTCCGGCAATAGTACTGAAGACTTGTGCTCCAGAAAATGCCGCTCCCCTAGCCAAACTGCTCCAGTAGTTACAACACTGACATCTACTCGACAATGTGGAAAATTGCCCAAGTATGTCCTGTGCATAACAGACAGGACAAATCCAACCAGCCAACTCTGCCCCATCAGTCTACGGTCGATCATCAGTAAAGTGATAGAAGGTGTCATCAAAAGTTCTTATCAAGCTGCACCTAATTAGCAATAACCTGCTCAATGACTCCCAGTTTGGGTTCCAACAAGACCACTCAGCTGCTGACCTCATTACAGCCTTACTTCAAACATGGACAAAAGAGCTGAATTCCAAAGGTGAGGTGATTACGACAGCCCTTGGCATCAAGGGTACATTTGACTGAATATGGCATCACGGAGCCCAAGCAAAAGTGGAATCAATGGGAATCGGGGGAAAATTCTCCGTGGTTTGAGTCACACCTGGAGCATAGGAAGATGATCACATTTATTGAAGGTCAGTCATCTCAGTTCCAGGACACCTCTGCGGGAATTTCTCAGGGCAGAGTCATTTGCCCAACCATTTTCAGCTGCTTCATCAATGACCTTCCCTCCACCATAAGGTCAGAAGTGAGGATGTTCGCTGATGATTGCACAATGTTCAGCATTCGTGACACTTCAGACACAGACGCGGTCCATGTCCAAATGCAACAAAATTTGGACAATATTCAGGATTGGGCTGACATGTGGCAAGTAACATTCATGCCATACTAACTCCATGCTATTACCATCACCAACAACAGACAATCTAACCACTACCCCTTGACATTCAACGGTGTTACCATAATTGAATCTCCCACGATCAACATCCTGGGAGTTACCATTGACCAGAAACTCAAGTAGACTCACCACATAAATGCAGTAGCTAGGAATACTACAGCAAGTAACTCATCTCCTGACTTCCAAAGCCTGTCCACTATCTTCGTGGAGAAAGTGAGGTCTGCAGATGCTGGAGTATCAGAGCTGAAAATGTGTTGCTGGAAAAGTGCAGCAGATCAGGCAGCATCCAAGGAACAGGAAATTCGACGTTTCGGGCATAAGCCCTTCATCAGGAATGAGGAAAGTGTGTCCAACAGGCTAAGATAAAAGGTAGGGAGGAGGGACTTGGGGGAGGGGCGATGGAGATGTGATAGGTGGAAGGAGGTCAAGGTGAGGGTGATAGGCCAGAGTGGGGTGGGGGCGGAGAGGTCAGGAAGAAGATTGCAGGTTAGGAAGGGGGTGCTGAATTCGAGGGATTCGTCTCCGAAGTCCCTCCTCCCTACCTTTTATCTTAGCCTGCTGGACACACTTTCCTCATTCCTGATGAAGGGCTAATGCCCGAAACGTTGAATTTCCTGTTCCTTGGATGCTGCCTGACCTGCTGCGCTTTTCCAGCAACACATTTTCAGCCCTGTCCACTATCTACAAGGCACAAATCAGGATAGATGAGTGCAGCCCTAACAACACTCAGTAAGGTGCTGCACAAAGGTTAATTCACAAGGTTGGATCATATGGGATTAGGGGTAATTTATTAGCCTGGATAGATCACTGGCTGATGGACAGAAGACAGAGAATTGGGATAATGGTTTTATTTTTGGGCTGGCAATATGTAACTAGTGGAGGTGCCACAGGTTTCAGTCCTTAGACCCTAGCTATTTACAATCTACATTAATAACTTGGGTATAGTGATAGAAGGCTCTATAGCCAAATTTGCAGATGAAACAAAAATAGGCACAAAGCTAATTGCAATGAGTAAAAAAGAACCTTACAAATGTATATAGATAGGTTTGCAGAGTGGGCCAAAACGTGGCAAATAGGAATTTAACGTGAACAAGTGTGAGGTCATGTATTTGGGTCAAATGAAATGGGAAGGTGATCTATCATCTTAAATGGGAGACACTGTGGGGTGTTCTGGTGTGGAGGGATCTTGGTGTATTTGTCCATGAATCACAGAAACCTAGCATGCAGGCACAGCAGATAATAAAGAAAATGAATGGAATTTTGGCTTTTATAGCTAAAGGAATAGAATATAAAGGTAAGTATTGTTGCAACCAAACAAGTTATTGGTAAGACTGCATCTCAGTGTTGTGCACAGTTTTGGTCCCCTTAATTGAGGAAAGATGTAGTGGCATTGGAGGCAGTTCAGAGGAAGTTCACGAGATTGATCCAAGAGATGAGGGGTTTGTCATATGAAAAGAGATTAACAGTTTAGGCCTATACCCTCTGGAATTTAGAAGAACAAGGAGACATCAAACTGAGATATTCAAGACGATAAAAAGTGTGGATAAAATAGACGTGAAGTGGATGCTTTCTCTTGAGGGGCATTCGAGGACAAGAGGATAAGGGGAAGCAAATTTAAAACAGAGTTGAAGAGAAACCACTTCTCCTAAAGGGTTGTGATTCTGTGGAATTTGTTACCCCAAAGTGTGATCAGTGAGTAAATTTAAGGAGGAGTCAGACAGATTTTCAATGGGTAATGGGTTGAAGGAATATGGAGAGAAGGCAGGAAGATGGGGGTGAGGAAGATATCAGCAATGTTTGAACGGTAGAGCAAACTTGATGGGTCGAATGGCCTAATTCTGTTCCTACATCTTATGAACTTATGAAGAAGTTGACAGAATTCAAGACAAAGCAGCCCAGATGATTGACAGCGCATTCACAATCATCTACTCCCACTACCAGCAACGCGCAGTAGCAGCCGTGTGCGTTATCTGCAAGATGCCCTGCAGAAATTCACCAAAGATCCTCAGACAGCACCTTCCAAACCCATGACCACTTCCATCTAGAAGGACAAGGACAGCAGATACATGGGAACAACCACCACCTTAAAGGTCCCCTCCAAGTCACTCACCATCCTGACTTAGAAACATATTGGCATCCTTTCAGTGTTGCTGGGTCAAAATCCTGGAATTCCCTCTGTAATGGCATTCAGAGTCAACCCATAGCAGTTGGACTGGTTCATGAAGGCAACTCACCACCACCTTCTCAAGGGCAACTAGGGACGGGCAAAAAATGAAGTGCAGACGATTCCCACATCCCACAAAATGAATTTATTAAAAGAAAATTGCTGGTTTTGCATTACCTCGGAAGTCTCATTCTCTCAGGGGTCCATGTTAGCTTTGGCCTTTCTCTTCCTTTTTATATAATTAAAGGAGCTCTTCCCATCTGTCTTAGTATTATTTGAAAGTTTATCATCTCCCTATTTTTTATGCTTGCCTTTTGTTGATTTTCAAAAACTTTGCCAATCCTCTGGCTTACCACTAATTTCTACCTCATAGTATCAAATTAGAAAAAAAAAGTTCAATCTTAACTTCCCTTGTTAAATATAACTGGCTTAGACCCTTCCTAGAACCCTTCTTCCTCACTGGAATATACCTTTGCTATAAGCTATGAATTATTCTCTGAAAGGTCTACCATTTTTCCCCAACTGTCTTTGCTACTCAATTGCTTTCCCAGTTCACTCTAGCTAGCTCTGCCTTCATTTGTTGAGAAGTGTTCTTACTTATGCTAAATAAAGTTGCTTCTAATCAATATTCCTCTCTCTCAAACTAAATGCTAAATTCTGCTATATTACGGTCACAGCTTCCCAGGGGTCCTTTACTTAATTTCTAGACATCAAGACAGATGCAACCCTATCTTAACTTTTGTTTAATTTACTCATAGGACATAGCATCACTGGCTGGGCCTACATTTATTACCCATCCCTTGTTGTCAGTTTTCTTTCAAATCATAATAGTGACAACAGTGTGCTACCTCGCAGAAACCTACATAGCAGAAGCGTTTTGCTCACGCCCTTTGTTGTTTTGCCATGATTCACAGTACAGAACTACTGTATATGAATCAGACTCAAAATTTGATTATTTCCTCACAACCAAGTATAGTTAGTACAGATTACTAATCATATAAGACAAAATCAACTGCCGGTCACAATTAAAATCCATGAAGCAGCTAGACAGTTGAATCAGTGCATCTACATGATCAGAACTAGCAGATATTTTATCAGGTTGTGCTTCCAGAAAATTTAATTATTACATATTGCTGGGCCTTAAGTTGCAAAGCTTTGCTTTCAGATTACATTTTGCAAGCATGGTTCTTAAACATGCCAGATTTATACAACAAAAATTTATTGGACACTTCAAGGCTGAGCAGAGGAAAATAAAAACTTACCATCGGGCAATAGATGAAAGACAAAATCCCTGCTAAAAGGAATAGAGCTGGAGCTTGTAAAATCATCTTTAAAATTTGGTACTTATACGAAATTTGTTCTTCGGATGCACAAATATGGGCATTCAATAAGTAAGGTCTGTGGAATCCATAAATCACAATTACAGCCTGTTATGAAATTAGAAGGAGAGGTAGTTAGCTCTATTAAGTTTCTTCTTTAACAACTACAGAGCACATTATCATCATGGGGTGTACTAGTTATATAATATACGATAGTATACATCCAATAACATATACTTTTCCTCCTTTCTCAATGTTATGCATAGATTTCAATGGATTGTAGTGGCACTAGTTAATAAGTATTATCATCTGGATAAAGCAGGCTTCTTACCTCTAGTTGAAACAGTGGAAATTGACCTATCTATACCCAACATCTATATAAACATACATTACAGTGGTGGTCAATGGAGAGAGATAAGGAACAGGCTTGCTGCTTTGTTTATTTTTCCTTACCTCATCCAGGATCACTGATGGGGGTCATTGATCCATTGGCGCTGCAGTTAAAAATCAAGCAGTGCAGCACAAGTTCTGGATCAAACCTCAGAATATTTTACTCAGTAAGGCTCAGTACAATACTTGGTGCATTTACCTTCCAACCAAAGAAGCCAAAACTTTGAAGATAACCTCTTGAATAAGGCCAAGTGTTTGTAGCTTTGAAATCAATAATATGATTTTGTCATGAAATATCATTTAATGAAAAGACTGCAGGCAATAAAACGGCAAATTACAAATTACAAAATCAGCACGCAAGTTTCACCAGGCCCACTCGGCTGCAGACCTCGTTACAATCCAATTAGTGTTTGTCCAATTAGTGTTTTTTTACATTTCTTGCAAGATATTTTGTAATTGACATTAGTTTTGCTTGTTGTCTGTGTGGGGTCTTTCAAGTTCATTAGCTGCTGTTTTAGTGTATTGGTGGGTTTGTTGGCTACCAAGATGCCAAGTGGTTTGAGGAGTGTGGCAGTCATTTCCAAGATGGCTTTTATATCTAGATCCTTTCTATATCTAACTATCAAGATCACACATGATCTTACACTTTCAATCAAGTTGCCTTTTAATCTTCTAAACTCCAGTGGACACAAGTCAAGCCACCGTTCCTCATAACAGAACATGCCCATTCTAGCAAATCTTTCCGGAGTTACCTTCAATGTAGGAGATCAAGACTGTGCACAGCATTCCAGATTAGGTTTCAGTAATATAGTGTATAATCGAAGCATAACCTCCCCACTTTTGCCTTCAATTTCGAGGTCTGCAAATTCTCATCATTCAGATATGTTCCTTTTTTATTCTTTTTGCCAAAATGGACAATATCACATCTAATCACACTATACTTAGTCAGAAACTTGCCCACTTATTTAACCTTCCTATACCCACTTCCACCTCAGTTATACCCTCATACATCAGGCAGAAGACACAAATGTTTGAAAACATGTACCAACAGATGCAAGAAAAGCTTCTTGCTTGCTGATATCAGAGTTATGAATAGACCTCGGAGTTGATCATTCGCTGCACCTTCTCTGTAGTTGTAACACTATACTTGCATTCTATTCAATTACCCTGATGTACTTACGTAAGGTATGATTTGTCTAATTAGCATGCAAAACAATACTTTTCACTGCATCTTAGTAGATGTAACAATAATAAATCAAATCAAACCTGGGGTGCTTTCACCGAGATCATACCAGGATAAAACTAGAACCAGTACAGCCTTCTGTCTGGCCAGCTCCAGAATCTGCTCCTCTCAAAAAAATTCCAAGAATATTTCATTTATTCTACTTCCGTCCAGATAGCTTTCCAGTCTATATGCATTTTAAAATCCCCCATGATTATTATTATACCTTTCTGACAAGCTGTCATATTCATTCCTTTATACTTTGCGCTATCCTACCGTGTGGTTACTATTACGAGATCTATAAACCTCTTCCTCAAGTGACTTACATAGAACATACAGCAGTGCAGCACAGTACAGGCCTTTCAAGCCCTTTATGTTATGCCGACCTTTTATCTTACTTTAGGATCAAACTTACCTTTCATTTTACTATCACCTATATGCCTATTCAAGAGTCACTTAAATGTCCCTAACGTATGTGACTACCACCACCCCTAGCAATGCATTCCATGTAACCACCATTCTGGGTAAAGAACCAAACACCTACATCTCCCCCAAGTCTTCCTCTAATCATCTTAAAATTATGCCACCTTGAATCATAGAATCCCTATACTGTGGAAACAGGCCCTTCAGCCCAACAAGTCCACACCGACTCTGAAGAATATCCCACCCAAACCCATTACCCTACCCTATTACTCTACTCTACCCCTGATTGACACATCCCTGAACACTATGAGAAATTTAGTGTGGCCAATTCACCTAACCAGCCCATCTTTGGATTGTGGGAGGAACCCGGAGCACCCAGAGAAAACCCAAGCAGACAGGGAAAATGTATAAAATCCACATAGAAAGTTGCCTGAGGATGGAATCGAACCCAGGTCCCTAGCACTGTGAGGAAGCAATGCTAACCACTGAGCCATCCATTTCTGCCCTGGGAAAAATAAAGTATCTGACTATTCACTCTATTTATGCCTCTCATAATCTTGTCCACCTCTGTCAAGTCATCTCTCATCCTTCTTCGCTTCAATGAGAAAACCCCTAGCTCCCGCAACCTTTCTTCACAAGTTATGCCCTCCAGCCCAGGCAGCATCCTGGTAAATCTCTTCTGCACCCTCTCTAAACCTTCCATAACCTTCCCATCATGGGGCGACCAGAACTAAACACAATATTACAAGTGTGGTCTAACCAGGTCTCTATGGAGCTGCAGCATAACCTTGCTGCTCATACTCAATCCCCCTGTTAGTGAAAGTCAACACACCACACGTCTTCTTAACAACGTATCAACTTGGGTGGCAACTATAAGGGATATATAGACCTGGATTCCAAGATCCTTCTTTTTCTCCATACTGCCAAGAATCCTGCTTTTAACCCTGTATTCAAATTTGTCCTTCTAAAATGAACCATTTCATACTTTTCCAGTATTGAACTCCATCTGCCGCTTTTCAGACCAGTTATGCATCCTTTCAATGTACCATTGCAACCTACAGCAGCCTTCCACACTATCCACCAACCTTCATGTCATCAGCAAACTTACTAACCCGCCCTTCCACTTCCTCATCTAGGTCATTATAAAAATCACAAAGAGTCAAGGTCCCAGAACAGATCACTGTGGAACACCACTAGTCACCAAGCTCCAGGCTGAATACTTTCCATCTACTACCACCCTCTGTTTTTTTCTGGGCTGGCTAATTCTGTATCCAGATAGCCAAATTTCCTTGTATAACATGCCTCCTTACTTTATGAACGAGCCTACGAGGAGTAACTTTATCAAATGCCTTGCTAAAATCCAGGTACACCACATCCACTGCTCGACTTTCAACAAAGTATTTTGTCACACCCTCAAAGTATTCAATAAGGCTTGTGAGGCATGACCTTCCCCTCACATTGCCTTGCGGAGTGTCTCTAATCAAATTACGGTTTTCCAAGTAATCATAAATTCTGTTTCTCAGAATCCTCTCCAATACTTTGCCCAACACAGCTGTAAGACTGACTGGTTTGTAATTCCCAAGATTATCCCTATTCTTTTTCTTGAACAAGGGAATAACACTTGCCATCCTCCAATCATCTGGCACTACTCCAGTGAACAGTGAGGTCGCAAAGATCATTGCCAAAGGCGCAGCAAGCTCTTCCCTCGCCTCCTGTAGTAATCTTGGATATATCCCATCTGGACCAGGGGACTTAGCTATCCTTATGTTTTTCAAACTTTTCAGCACATCCTCTTTCTCAACATCAACCTGTTTGAGCATATCAGCCTGTTTCACGCTTTCCTCACAAACATCCAAGTTTCCGTAGTGGCCACTGCATCATAGTTCCAAGTACTGCTCCATACTCTAAGTTCATCACTCTTATTCCTGAAACTTTACATTAAAATAGACACATTTCAACCCATCACACTGACTGCAACTTTGTCCTATCAATTGTCTCTCTCTCCTCACAGACTCTCTGCATGCTGTATTCTGGCCGTTCATTAAGCTACTCTATCCTCAGATCCGTAGCTCCAGTTCTCACCTCCCTGCCAAATTAGCTTAAACCCTCCCGAAGAGCTCTAGCAAACCTCTCACCCAGGATATTGGTGACCCTCTAGTTCAGGTGCAACCCGTCCTTTTTGTACAGGTCCCACTTTCAGCAGGAGGTCTCCCAATGATCCATATATCTGAAACCCTCCCTTGGACACCAGCCCTGCAGCCATGTGTTCATCTGAACTCATGCTGTTCCTAGCCTCACTAGCCTGTGGCACCAGCAGCAATCCTGAGATCACTACTCTGCTCATCCTGCCTTGTAGCTTGCAACCTAATTTCCTATATTCGCTTTTCAGGTTCTCATCCATTTTCCTAGCTATATTATTGGTACTGATGTGTACCACGAATTCTGGTTGCTCTCCCTTCCATTTAAGAATCCTACAGACTCAGAGACATCCCTGGCACCTAGGAAACAACATACCATCTGGGAATTTTGATTGCAACCACAGACTTATTGCCTTTCTCATTTCTCATCTCTACCCAAATGTCTTCTGCATCCCACTTTCCTGAAACTAGGACATCACTTGTGCTATTATCATTAATAACCAAAAGGGGAGACAATGACTCTGTGGTATTATTGCTAGATTGTTAATCCAGAGACCCAGATTCAAATCCCACCCTGTAGATGGTGGAATTCAAATTCAATGAAACTCTTGAATTAAGAGTCTAATGATGACTGACCATGAAGCTAGAGAGATCAGATGGTTAATTAGCCTCTTCAAGCCTGACCTCCCCAAACACATGGAGTCCTGGAACACAGGCCGGAGCAATGCAGGACAAGACCTGACTAAACCACGCACAACACCCCACAGAAACACTCAAGGTCGCGACTGGTGCCCACGAACCCATTAGGAGCACACACTACCTCTTGGAGCAGCAGACTCCCTGCACAGACACCAGGATCGACTAGGAATAGCCACCTATCAGGAAACATGGGATACATGGTAGATTTCAGATGAGACTGAAACTTCAGGATTTCAATTCCACCCCCGTCCCCAGCATATTCTTGGAAAACACCCAAGCTATTGAGAACCAAATGGATGACCTCAGGGATAAACTCACTTTCTAAAGGGAACTGAGACATTGTTGTGTACTCTGCTTCACAAAGACATAGCACCTGACTGTGCCTTATATTCGGAAGGTTTCTTAGTACACTGAATGGACTGCTCTGCACCCTTGGACAAAGCTTGGAGTGGGGTCTGCTTCCTAATCAACACCACCTGGTGCTCAGACGTGGCGACCCTGGTGAGTTATTGCTCAATGGACATGGAATATCTTGCAGCGAAGTGCTGTTCCTACTACCTGCCACATAATTTTTGAGGAGGGCATTAGGGAAATCCCTGACAATTACAGACCAGTCAGTCTTACATCTGTGGTCAACAGTTTTGGAAAGAATTCCGAGCGATAGGATTTATGACTATTTGAGGAAGCATTGTGTAATTAAAGGCAGTCAGCATGGCTTTACAAATCTTGAGTTCTTTGAGTTGACGTGACAGGTTGACGAAGGTCGTGAAGTGGACTTCAGCAAGGCATTTAATAAGGTTCCCCATGGTAGGCTCATTCATAAAGTCAGGAAGTATGGGATACAGGGAAATTTGGCTATCTGGATTCAGAATTGGTTGGCTGACAGAAGGCATAGAATGGTTGAAGATGGAAAGTATTCTGCCTGGAGGTCAGTGTTGAGTGGGGTCCCACAGAGCTCTGTTCTTGGGCCTCTGCTCTTTGTACTTTTTATAAATGACTTGGATGAGTAGGTTGAGGGGTGGGTTAGTAAATTTGCAGATGACACAAAGGTTGGAGGTGCTGTCAATAGTATTGAGGGCTATTGCAGGCTGCACTGCAACATAGACAGGATGCAGCATAGGGCTGAGAAATGGCAGATGAAGTTCAACCTGGATAAATGCGAAGTGATGCATTTTGGAAGGTCGAACTTGAATGCTGAATATAGGAATAAAGACAGAATTCTTGGCAGTGTGGAGGAACAGAGGGATCTGGGTGTGCAAGTACATAGATCCTTCAAAGTTGTCACCCAAGTGGATAGTTGTTAAGAAGGCATATGGTGTTTTGACTTTCATTTACAGGGGGATCGAGTTTAAGAGCCACAAGGTTTTGCTACAGCTCTACAAGTCCCTGGTGAGACCACACTTGGAAAATTGTGTCCAGTTCTGGTCGCCCTACTATAGGAAAGATAGAGAGACTTTGGAGAGGGTGCAAAGAAGGTTGAGTAAAAAGTGAGATCTGCAGATGCTGGAGATCAGAGCTGAAAATGTGTTGCTGGTTAAAGCACAGCAGGTTAGGCAGCATCCAAGGAACAGGAAATTCGACGTTTTGGGCCAGAGCCCTGATGAAGGGCTCTGGCCCAAAACGCCGAATTTCCTGTTCCTTGGATGCTGCCTAACCTGCTGCGCTTTAACCAGCAACACATTTTCAGCTGCAAAGAAGGTTTACCAGGATGCTGCCTGGATTGGACAGCATGCCTTATGAAGAGAGGTTGACTAAGCTCAGACTTTTGTCTCTAGAGAGGAGGAGGAAGAGAGGTGACCTGATCGAGGTATACAAGATAATGAGAGGAATGGATAGTCAATAGCCAGAGACTTTCCCCCAGGGCAGGATTGACTGGTACAAGGGGTCATAGTTTTAAGATATTATGAGAAAGGTATAGAGGGGACGTCAGAGGAAGGTTCTTTACGCAGAGAGTTGTGAATTCATGCAATGCGTTGCCAGTGGTGGTGGTGGAAGCAGAGTCATTAGGGACGTTTAAGCGACTGCTGGACATGCACATGGATAGCAGTGAGTTGAGGGGTGCATAGGTTAAATCATTTTATTTTACATTAGGATTAACTCTCGACCCAACATCATGGGCCAAAGGGTCTGTTCTGTGCTGTACTTTTCTATGTTCTATGCTATCCTGACAGCAGTTTACATCCCACCTCAAGCAGAATTGAAGACTGCACTTGATGAAGTATGCAATGCTATAAACAAACAGTCTTGAGACGGAATACCTCAAGGCCTTGATCATCATAGTCGGTGACTTCAACCAGGCCAACCTCAAGAATGTGTTATTAAAATATCATCAACTCATCTTCGGTTCCAGCAGAGGTCCAACATCCTTGACCACTCCATCTCCTGTCTACATTTTGGAAAATCACATCTCAACACTGTGCTCCTCCTCCTGGCTTACAAACAGAAAATTAAGAATGGATCCAGAACAGAAAGTAGTGCAGTGCTGCTTTGAGGAAACACAAGGGCTACTATGGGACTGCTTAGAGTCAGTGGACTGGTCCATATTTAAGAACTTGATGGCCAAGCTAAAGAAGTATGCCACTACTGTTATAGACCTCATGAGCAAGTGCGTAGATGACTGTGTGAAGTTAATCTGAATGCTCCCCAATTGGAAACTATGGATGAACCAGGATATTCATTCTTTGCTGAAGTCCAGGTCTGAGGTGTTCAATTCAGGCAACCCTGATCTATACAAGAAATCCAGGTAAAACCTTCATAAGGTGATCAGAGATGCCCAGAGGCAACACCAAACTAAGCTTGCAACCTATACTAACCACATGGCCATCCGTCGATTATGGCAAGGCTTATATGACATTATGGGCTACAAAAAGTCGAACAGAATCATGCGCAACAATACATCCCTACCAAATGAGCTCAACATATTCTACATTGGGGAGACAGGCCGCCTACTTGCTGAACATTTCAGAGAACACCTCTGGGACACCAGCACCAACCAACCCAACTGCCCCCTGGCTGAACACTAACTCCTCCTCCCACTCCAAGGACATGCAGGTCCTTAGCCTCCTCCATCGCCAGACCATGGCAACATGACATCTGGAGGAACAGTGCCTCACCTTCCGCCTAGGAACCCTCCAACCACAAGGGATGAATACAGATTTCTCCAGCTTCCTCATTTCCCCTCCCCCACCTTATCTCACTCCCAACTCTTGGACTCAGCACCACCTTCTTGACCTGCAATCTTCTTCCTGTCCTCTCCGCCCCCACCCCCTCTCCAGCCTATCACCCTCACCTTAACCTCCTTCCACCTATCGCATTCCCAACGCCCCTCCCCCAAGTCCCTCCTCCCTACCTTTGATCTTAGCCTGCTTGGCACACCTTCCTCATTCCTGAAGGAGGGCTCATGCCCAAAACGTCGACTCTCCTGCTCCTTGGATGCTGCCTGACCTGCTGTGCTTTTCCAGCAACACATTTTCAGCTCTGATCTCCAGCATCTGCAGTCCTCACTTTCTGCTACATTAGACAACAATAAACCAAACCTAAACTGTTTTCAAGCTCTCAAACATCTGCCCTCACAAGCTGTTTTTAAGCTACTGGGCCGCTCCACTTTTCCACTGTTTTCAAGTATTTAAGGTATTTTGCTCTGTTTTCAAGCTCACCGTCTTCTCCGTTTATGCATTGTTTTAAGCTCTCAGACCTTGCCCCTCTCAAGCTGCTTTCAGTCTCTTCAGTTGCATCTGTCTTGTATTGTTTTCGGGTTTGTTGACTTCTTCCCTCTTGCATTGTTTTTAAGCCCAAGAAGTTTCAAGAAATGCTTCCTCACAGAGAGTTAAGTCTTTAGAACTCTCTATCTCAAAAAGTGTGCTTTATGGATTTATTTTAGGAAAAAAGGTTTTTTTACAAAATTATAAATGTACAAAAGATAACACAACAATCTTACATTACAAAAACATCAACAATAAACTACCTACTGCTCTACAAAACAAGTCAAAACTATCACAAAGACACAGAACAGCCTCTCCACATTACAATTCGATAAATAATTAAATTTAACAAATTAGATTAAATTAATTTAAATTGAACTCAATCAACTTATGTTAGATCAAATCAAATAAAATTAAATTACACCACTTGATGCACCTCCACCGAAGCTCCTGTCAGCAGCAGCATCAGTTATTCTACCCATATTTGTTCAGGCTTCCTGAATGTGAGAATGTTGAATAGTGTCTTTCCATGTTCACCTAGCGAAGGCAGATTTGGCAATCCCAGAAGAAGGAATACCAGGTCTGCCTTGACTTCAGTTCCCAGGATCCTTTCCAACACATTCACTATAGCACCCCAGTATCTATGGAGCTATCACACGACCACAAATAGTGTGCAAGAGTGCCGTTAGTGGTTTTGCATTTAGGGCACACTGGAGATACTCCTTCCTTAAATTTTGCTAAGCGCTCTGGGACCATATGGGCTCGGTGGAGAATCTTTAGTTGCATGCCTGCACTTTATTGCAAATCAAAATCTTTTTCACATTCTCCCAGATAGCCTCCCACATTTCCAACGAGATTTCTGCTCCCAATTCCGGATTCCAAACTCCTTAAAGTCTTTCCATAGCTTCCAAAGTGCCCCGTACCTGTAGATGGTATAGGGTACTGACAGATGCCCGCGAACTGAAGCATTCTTCTCCATATCAGATTTATAGGGCCGAGCCAACAGTGTGGTCTTTTTCAGTATGTAATCCCTAATCTGAAAATTACAGAGGAGTTCCCTACTGAGTAGCCCATATTTATGACTCAGCTGGTCAAAGACATCAAAACCCCTCCATCAAATAGGTCTCCCAGGCAGGAGACTCCCCTGGCCTCCCATGCTTTAAAGCCGGAATCCATTGATCCTGGCCTAAATCTTGGTGTTCCAACTAAGGGGGTGAACGGTGAGGTCTTTTGTAGATTACCCTCGCCCTGCCACATCATTCTCCATGTTTTAACCATGTTTGTAACGATCGGGCTTTCGCAGTGCTCAGCAACAGGTTTCATCTTATCCATAAACAGCAAATTAAGGAGGGGATATTTTGCCTGGGAAGCCTCAGTGTTAAACCATATTGACCTTGGACCCTTACACAGGTAAAAACAATGACTGCAGAAGCTGGAAACCAGAGTTTAGATTAGAGTGGTGCTGGAAAAGTTCAGGCAGCATCCGAGGACCAGTAAAATCGGCGTTTTGGGCAAAAGCCCTTCATCAGGAATACAGGCAGAGTTCCTGAAGGGTGGAGAGATAAATGAGAGGAGGGTGGGGGTGGGGAGAAAGTAGCATAGAGTACAATAGGTGAGTGGGGGAGGGGATGAAGGTGATAAGTCAGGGAGGGGGGTGGAGTGGAGTGGATAGGTGGAAAGGAAGATAGGCAGGTAAGACAAGTCATGGGGACAGTGCTGAGCTGGAAGTTTGGAGCTGGGGTGGGGTGATGTGGGGAAAGGGGAAATGAGGAAACTGTTGAAGTCCACATTGATGCCCTGGGGTTGAAGTGTTCTGAGGCAGAAGATGAGGCGTTCTTCCTCTAGGCGTCGGGTGGTGAGGGAGCGGCGGTGAAGGAGGCCCAGGACCTCCATGTCATCGGCTGAGTGGGAAGGGGAGTTAAAATGTTGGGCCACAGGGTGGTATGGTTGATTGGTGCGGGTGTCCCAGAGATGTTCCCTAAAGCGCTCTGCTAGGTGGTGTCCAGTCTGCCCAATGTACAGGAGACTGCATCGGGAGCAATGGATACAATAAATGATACTGGTAAATGTGCAGGTAAAACTTTGATGGATGTGGAAGGCTCCTTTGGGGCCTTGGATGGAGGTGTGGGCGTAGGTTTTGCAATTCATGCGTTGGCAGGGGAAGGTGCCAAAACGGGAGGGTGGGTTGTAGGGGGTGCGTGGGCCTGACCAGGTAGTTATGGAAGGAACGGTCTTTGCGGAAGGCTGAAAGGGGTGGGGAGGGAAATATATCCCTGGTGGTGGGGTCCGTTTGGAGGTGGCAGAAACGTCAGCGAATGATTTGGTTTATGCGAAGGTTGGTAGGGCGGAAGGTGAGCACTAGGGGCGTTCCGTCCTTGTTACGGTTGGAGGGGTGGGGTCTGAGGGCGGAGGTGCGGGATGTGGATGAGATGCATTGGAGGGCATCTTTAACCATGTGGTAAAGGAAATTGCGGTCTCTAAAGAAGGAGGCCATCTGGTGTGTTCTGTGGTGGAACTGGTCCTCCTGGGAGCAGATATGGCGGAGGTGGAGGAATTGGGAATAGTGGATGGCATTTTTGCAGGAGGTAGGGTGGGAAGAAGTGTAATCCAGGTAGCTGTGGGAGTAGGTGTGTTTGTAAAAAATGTCGGCGTCAAGTCAGCCGTCATTAATGGAGACGGAGAGGTCCAAGGGGAGGGGGGTGTCAGAGATGGTCCAGGTAAATTTAAGGTCAGGGTGGAATGTATTGGTGAAGTTGATGAATTGCTCATCTCCTTGCGGGAGCATGAGGTGGCGCCAATGTAGTCATCAATGTAGCTGAGGAAGAGGTGGGGAGTGGTGCCGGTGTAATTACGGAAGATGGACTGTTCTACGTAGCCAACAAACAAACAGGCATAGCTGGGGCCCATACGGGTGCCCATGGCTACTCCTTTGGTCTGGAGGAAGTGGGAGGATTCGAAGGAGAAATTGTTGAGGGTGAGGACCAGTTCGGCCAAACGAATGTGTGTGTTGGTGGAAGGGTACTGTTGGGGACGTCAGGAGAAGAAGAAATGGAGGGCTTGGAGGTCCTGGTCATGGCGGATGGAGGTGTAGAGGAATTGGATATCCATGGTGAAGATGAGGCGTTGGGGGCTGGGGAAACGGAAGTCTTGGAGGAGGTAGAGGATGTGGGTGGTGTCTCGAACGTATGTGGGGAGTTCCTGGACCAGGGGGATAGGACAGTGTCAAGGTAGGTAGAAATGAGTTCAGTGGGCAGGAGCATGCTGAGACAATGGATCGGTCAGGGTGGTCAGGCTTGTGGATCTTGTGACGGAGTGCGGGGTTCCAGACTCTGAGGTTGGAAGCTGTGGGTGGGAGATCGCCTGAAGTGATGAGGTTCTGTATGGTCTGAGAGATGATAGTTTGGTGATGGGGGTGGAGTCATGGTCAAGGGGGCGGTAGGAAGAGATGTCCTCGAGTTGGTGTCTGGCTCCTTACACACCCAATCACTCCGTAAGACAATAAGAAGCTTATTTTGGCATTGTTTTAAGTCTGGGAGATCTACCCCTCCCATTCCCTGTGGGAGTTGCAACTTGGCAAATTTAATGAGAGGACACCTACGACACCAAATAAAAGATCCAAGTCAGCCATTAAGCCTCCGCAGCGCTTGGTCTGGGCAACAATGGGGGCATTCTCATGGGGTACAGTAGGCGAGGGAGAACATTCATTTTAATCTGAGCTATTTGACCTAACCACGATATTGGTAACCCCTTCCAGCACTGAAGATCTAGTTTTATCTTCTCAAATAACTGCACAAAATTGGCTCTGTACAATTGATGAAAAGCAGGGGTAATGAAAATATTTCATGGATTTCTAATGCAGAAGTAGATTCAGTCCCAGCATCCAAGACTTTATCACAGACTGCAAATAGTTGAAGCCCAAGCGCTGATCCCTGTGGCACTCCACAAATTACTGTTTGCCAACCCAATAAAGGCATATTTATCGCTATTCTCTGCATCCTATTAGCTGACCAATTCATTATTAATACTAATATGTTCCCTTTGCACCATGATGCTCTAGGGTTTTGTGCTGTAACCTTTGATGTGGCAGCTTATCAAATGCCTCTTGGAAATCCAAGGACATCACCACTACCTTGATTGTTATTCTGTCAAGATGATCCAATAAATTAGTCAAACATGATGTCCATTTCAAAAATATATGTTTAATCTGTCTAAGCACATTATAACTTCCTCAGTATCCTGTTATGATGTGTTTAATAATGGATTTGGGCAATTTCTTTATAACACAGTTAATCTAACTAGGCTACAGTTTCCTGTTTTCTGTCATTTCTTTCTTCAGTATTAGCGCTTTCCAATTTGCAGGGAATTTTTCAGAATTAATGGAAGTTGGAAGATTATAGCCAATAATCAAAACTTTTTCTACAACATCAGCCACTTCTTTTTGAACCTTACATTCATCCCATCTGGTCTCAGGAACTTCTTAGACTTAAAACCATAAGACATGAGCAAAAATAGGCCATTCAGCCCAACACGTCTGCTCTGCCATTCAACGAGATCATGGCTGATCTGATAATCCTACACTAACTTCCCTGCCTTTTCCACATAGCCCATGACACCATTACTGATTAAAAAATTGCCGAAGTCTTGAAAATGCTTAAGATCTCATACTTTCCCCAGTGCTTTTTCCCTGGCAGAAACAGATTGTTTTGAGTTCCTTCCTTCCTTTCCGAGAGATTGTGGGACAGGAAATCATTGGATCACAGGGATGGGTTTGATCAATTACAGTGTCAGACAAGCTCTTACAATTATCTTCAATTCTCTTTAGCTGCCATGGTTCCTGAGGTCCAGAAATTCAGACAGCATTAATGCTGACAAAAGGCAAAACTTTCAAGTTGGACAGCTTTGTTAAAATATTAAAATGACCCTCCATTCTCCTCGCAGTAGGTTGATCACCCACTCTACCTCTGTTAAAACTAAGAGTGGGTAGATTTTAGATGGGCAAGATCCATGTTTAAGGGAGTTTTAAAAATAATACTTCTAGTTTGACCTAAACTCACCACTTTTAAGGATTAAAATTTCCTCCATTTTTGCAGTGATGAGTTTATACCACATATTCTCTCTGTTTATTTTAATTGTTTGAGCATCTGTTAAATTAACAGGTATGATAACATGACGTCTTCTATTTGGTACAGCTTATTGTTAAGAGCTGATAGCAAAAGTCCAGTTATTTTTCAATAGTTGGTTGTGTTATGAAGTGTACTGTACCTTTAAGACAGTTAAAAGCTAGCAGAACTACCTGACAGCACTAAGTGTTCTGAACAAGATATAATGTAACCAGCCATAGTGTAGCTGGTTGTCTGGAGACAAAAAGAAAATTAAGCCAATCAATTTAAATTATACCCCGAAAAATACCAAACTCCAATCATGTTTGAATTTAGTATATTGACAATATTAAAAGCCAATGACACAATCTGATGTTTTGGGGTATAAACCCAGGAAAAACTGAACAGTTGGGGGAGAATTGCCAAAAGACCAAAAGATGTAGGCTGCTAGTGAGAACTCTCTGAAAGGTACTTGTCCAGAGAAGGAGTTTGCATAGAGAAAAACATCAACACAGAAAAACATCAAAGAGAAGATTCAACAGCTAGATGGTTTTGAAATTTGAATTTTTCAGTAAATCTTAATCGGGTGTTTTATCGGACGAGTATTATAGAAGGGAAAGTAAAAGATAGGTTAGAAGAATAAGTTGTAAATAGTCATTAATTAATTATTCTCTGTTATACTTTAAGAAATGATTAATTTTTTTTACTTTAAATAGTTCTTGGCCCCTCCAATTATCACAGATTACTGTATGGGATAAATCTTTTCTGTGTTGCTGGTTTAAATTAAGCAGGAGGTTTTACCCCATGTCATAACAGTTGCATGCAAATATCACTTCTGTAACTTTATTTGCTTCTTTCCCAAGTCAGAGGGCAACTTTAGAAGCAAAGGTAAAAAAAATTGTGGACTTGTTCCTCAGGCTCCAACTTTGGCATGGCTTCCTGGCAATCCTCACCTCTTCTACATGACCTTCAAATATTTCAGATTGAATCAAGCATGCTAGGTTCTGCCTACGGGAGTTCCCACTGCCTTAAGCTTCAAGTCTTGAAAGGGCAGATGGTGGATCCATGTTCATAAAACTATCCTGGGAATTGCAGATATTTTTAATCAACCTGTTCAGACATATCTTGGCAGGAGACAGAATGTAATCACCTGGACCAGATGGGCTACACCTCAGTTCTAAAAGAGATAGCTGAAGAGATAGTGGAAATTTTAGTGGTGATCTTTCAGGAATCTCTGGAGTCAGGGAGGGTCCCAGAGGACTGAAAAAAATCGCTAAAGTAACCCCTGCTGTAAGAAGGGAGTAAGGAAAAAGACAGGACATTATACGCCAATCCACCTGACCTTAGTCATTGGTAAGATTTTGGAGTCCGCTGTGAAGGATGAGATTTATGAATACTTGGAAGTGCATAGTAAAATAGGGCAACGTCAGCATGATTTCATCAAGAGGAAGCCATTCCTGACAAATTTGTTAGAGTTCTTTGCTGTGGTAACGAGCAGGTTAGGCCAAACAGCCAATGGATGTTATCTATCGGACTTTCAGAAGGTGCCGCACAAAAGGCTGCTGAGTAAGGGCCAAGATGTTGGGGCAAGGTGCTGGTATGCATAGAAGATTGACTTCTGCCAGACAGCCAGAGGGCGAGGATAAAAGGGTCCTTGTCCAGATGGAAGCCGGTGACTAGTAGAGTCACACAAGGTCTGTATTAGGACCACCACTTTTCACTTTATACATTAATGAGCTGAATGAAGGAACTGAGGGCATTTTGCCTAAGTTTGCAGATGGTACAAAAATAGCTGGACGGGCAGGTAGTACTGCAAAGGCGGGGAGGCTGTAGGAAGATTTAGACAGGTTAGGAGAGTGAACAAAGAAGTGGCAGACAAAGTAAAACATGTGAACGTTTTAAGGTCACACACTTCAGTAAGAGGAGGGGGCATGGACTACTTTCTAAATGGGGAGAAAATTTAAAAAGTCTGAATTGCAAAATGACTTGGGAGTCCCAGTCCAGGTTTCTTTTAAAGTAAACTTGCAGATTGAGTCGGTGGTTAGGTGGACAAATATAATGTTGTCAATCATCACAAGAGGACTAGAATATAAAAGGCAGGGCTGTACTTCTGAGGCTTTCTAAAGCTCTGGTCGGACCGCATTTAGAATATCGCGAACAAGTTTTGGCCCCATACCTCAGGGAGGATGTATTGGCCCTGGAGCACGTCCAGAGGTGGTTCACGACAACGATCCTAGGAATTAAAGGCTTAACATACGAGGAACATTTTGAGGACTCAGACTATATTCGAAAGAGTTTAGAAGAATGTCGGGGATCTGATTGAAACTTACTGAATACTGAAAGGCCTGAACAGAGTGGACGTAGGGAAGATGTTTCCATTGGCAGGAGAGATGAGGACCTGAGGACACAGCCTTACAGTAAAGGGAAGGCACTTTAGAACGGAGATAAGGAAAAACTTCTTTAGCCAGACAACGGTGGTTCTGTGAAATTCATTGGCACAGAAGGCTGTGGAGGCCAGGTTATTGAGTATATTTAAAACAGAGATAGAAACGTTTTTGATTGCCAAAGGGATCAAAGGTTACATGGAGAAAGCTGGAAAACGGAGGTCAAAAAACCGATCAATCATGATTAAAGGACAGAGCAGACTTAATGGGCCAAATGGCCTAATTTCTGCTCCTACGTCTTATAGATTGCTTTTTGGATTGGAGGTCTGTGACCAGCAGTGTTCTACAGGGATCGATTCTAGATCCTCTTTTGTTTTTCATTTACATAAATGATATGGATGAAAATATAGAAGGCATGGCTAGTAAGTTTGTGGACCACATCAAAATTGATGGCATTGTAGACAGTGAAGAAGGTTTGCGAAGATTATAAAGGGATCTTGATCAAATGGGTCAATGGGTTTAAAAATGGCAGATGGGGTTCAATCTGGATTAACGTGAAGTATTGCACCTTGGTACAAGAAACAAGGGTAGAGCTTACACAATTAATAGTATGGCCTTGGGTAGTGTTGTACAACAGAGGGGCCTAGGGTTGCAGGTACATAATTCTTTGAAGTTTGCATCACATATAGGACAGGGTGGTTTGGAAATGTATTTGGCACATTTGCCCTCGTTGCTCAGTCCTTTGAATACTGGAGTTGGGAAGTTATGTTGAGGTTGTACAGGACATTGATGAGGTCTCTTCTCGAATACTGTGCCCAGTTCTGGTCACCTAGTTATAGGAAGGATATTATCAAGCTGGAGAGGGTTCAGAAGAGATTTACCAGGATGTTGCCAGGTATGGAAGATTTGAGTTATAAAGAAAGGCTAAATAAGCTGGGACGTTTTTTAAACTAGACTGTAGGAGGTTGAGAGGTGGTCTGATAGAAGTTTATAAAGTAATGAGAGGTATAGATAGATTTGATGGTTGTTGTCTTTTCCCTAGGATGGGGGATTTCCCAGACTGGGGTGGGGATATTGTTAGAGAGAGATTTTAAAAAAAGACAGCACAATTATTTATACAGAGGGTGGTTTGCATGTGGAATGAGCTTCCTGAGAAAGTGATGGAATGTAGGTAAATTTACAATGTTTAAAAAATATTTGGATAGATACATGAATAGGAAAAGTTTGGAGGGATATGGGCCAAGAGCATGCAGGTAGAACTAATTTAGTTTGGGATTATGCTAGGCATGGATTGGTTGGACCGAAGGGTCTGTTTCCACGCTGTATGATTCTATGTCCGAAGCAGGTGAGATCTGAACCTGGACCTTCTCGACCAGAGGTAGGGACACTACCACCACGCAAGATGATTTAAAAAGATGGACTGGAAATAAACTCAGGTCAACTGCTTGGGAAGTAGTTATGCTCACCATCACTGTAACATTTCTGGAATTTGTAACATTAGGCAAGTACCAAATATATTTGGCCCCCAGGATATTTTATGGACATGCCATTGTATTTTGACAGAAAGGCCAAGGAACTACAGCCTCTCAATGTTTGCTGTAAGATTGGAACAAGCAAAATCACTTAATTCATACCTGAATTAATCCAATGATAATGGCACAAACACAAAATGATAGAATTCCAAGTGTGTCATCTGGAAATGAGGCCATCAAAGAAAACTAAGAAAGGAAAAAAGGTTTCAATGTTTGTAGATATATTAGACTTGACATTTTAGAATATACTTTACATTTTGAATATATTTTAGTCCAGTTATGCTAAGAAAATATTAAATTCAACACTCAATTATAGAATGATTACAACACAGGGGATCATTCAGTCTGTCGTATCTGTGCCAGCTTCCTGCCAAAGAAATTCAGTGATTTTGTCTCATCCACTTCTCGTATATAACCAGAATTTTTTTTTCCCTTTAGAAAACTACTGTTTAAAAGCCTTGATGGAATCTACCTTCGCCACTCTCTCAAGCAGTGAATTCCAGATTCCAGTCACTTGCTCTGTCAAAAAATTATTCTTCATGTCACTGATAGTTCTTTTTGTCAATCGCTTTAAACTGATATCCTGTGGACCTTGATTCTTCTACCAGGAACTGTTTCTTCCTCTCCACTGTATATAAATCCTTCTTGATTCAGAGTACAAATATCAATTCTGCTAAGTTTCTTTCCTCTAACAACAGACACAGATTTAACAATCTGTAAAACTGAAGTCTTTCTTCTCAACTACCATTCATGTAAGTCTTTACTCTAAGAAGTTCACATCCTTCTTAAAGTATGGCATCCTGAATTGAACGCAATACTTTTGTTCAGGGCAGACCATAGTTATTTACTGGGTCATCATAACTTGTTTTTTGTATTCTACTCCCCTTTTTAGAAAGCCCAAGAATCTCATATCTATTATTAACCACTTTTTGAACCTACAATCTATGATGATTTGTGCACTTATACTACCAGGTTACTTCATTCCTACATCCCTTTAGAATTGTATCCTTTATTTTATACTGTCACCTCAAATTCTTTCTAACAAAATGAATCATTTTCAATCTTCAAACAAGTTTTATCTACCACTTTAATTCCACCAGCTTATGTCCTCCTGAGGTCTATCACTGTACTTTGTAAAGCTCACAATACTTTGAAGTTCAGTGTCATTTGTAAATTTTGAAATTGTCCCCAGTCCAGGTCATTAAAATATATCACGAACAGAGATGAGGAGGAATTTCTTTAAGTGTGGTACATTTTTGGAATTCTCTGTCCCTGAAGGCCATGGAGACTCAGTCATTGAGTATGGTCAAAACCGAGAGTGATAGGATTTATACACATTAGAGATATCAAGGAATGTAGGCATAGTGTAGGAAAATTTATCCAAAGTGAATGTATATGCCAAAATAATGAACAGATTTGACAGAAAATGCACACATGGAATCAAAATACAAAACTACCACCAGGCAACAAAAACAAAATCAAAATGGGGAAACAGAGTTCATGGTTTGAAAGTGTTGAACACAGTGTAATGTTACGAAGGTTGCAAAGTGCCAAATCAGAAGATGACTTGCTATTCCCACAAGTTGCACTGAAATTACTACAACACTACGACAGGCCAAGCACAGAAACGTCAGCAATAAAAGCAAGGTAGTGAATTAAAATGGCATCATCAGAAAGTTCTGGGTCATCCTTACATTCAAAGCACAGATGTTCCACAAAGAGGTCACTCAAATTGCACTTGCTCTCCCTTTTTGCAGAAGACTGCATTGTGAGCAGAAAATTCAGTATACCAAACGGAAAAAGAACGAATATTTTTTTTTCAACAAATGAGGAGATGATTTGGGGCTTTGGACAGAGATGAGAGGGAAGATAAAAGGACAGGGGAGACAATGGCCTAGTAATATTATCACTAGCCTATTAATCCAGAGATAGAGGTAATCTTCTCGGGACCTTGGTTTGAATCCTGCCATGGCAGATGGTGAATTTGAATTCAATAAAAGTCTGGAATTAAGAGTCTTATCAAACCATTGTCAATCTTCAGGAACAATCCATCTGGTTCATTTATGTCCTGTAAGGAAACTGCAGTACTTACCTGGTCTGGCCTACATCTGACTCCAAACCCATAGCAATATGGTTGACTCTTAACAGTTCTCTGGGCAATTAAGATTTGGCAATAAATGCTGGTCAAACCAGTGATGCCTGTATCCGTGAATGAATTTAAAACAAAATGACAAGGCCCAATAGTAAGGGATGAGGTACTGAGTTTGATTAAGGAGTGAATCAAGGTTTTGCAGAGTGTTTTATCAGAATTTGATGGGAGAATTATTTTTAATTCTCCAGTGCCCTTGACACCATTCCTATGTCTGAGGAAGAATGGAATATTATTGCCAGTGTTCCTAAAGCTTCAATCCTTACTTCCCTCAATATCCTTGGATGAATCCCATCAATCCTGGTGATTTCTTCACTGTCAGCCTATGTAAACTTCCTAATGTAGGAGAAGTAAACCATTTAGTCCAGTGTTATTCAATGAATGAACTGTTGATCTGATAATCCTCACTGTTCTGCCTCTTACCCAAACCCGTTGATTCACTAACTAATTACAAATCTGTCAATCTTACTTGTAACGACCCAGTTTCTAATGCTTTCTATGGTAAATAATTTCTCAAATTTATTACTCTAACAGAAGAAATTCCTCTTCTATATTCTAAATGGTGGCTCCTTACTCTGACATTATGCTCTTTGGTCATAGACTCTCCCACAAGGAAAAAACAACTCCTCAGCATCTAACATGTTAAGTCCCCTAAAACTCGTGTATGTTTCAATAAGGTCACCTCTCAATCTTTTTAATTCCAATCAGTACAGATCCAATCTACACATCCATTCCTCATAAAAAAAATCCCTTGACGTCCAGTATCTAAAATCCTCACTCTGCTATCAGCTCTCCAGTTATACATTCATTTTCTCCTTTGTGTACTCATCTGTACGTGGTATCGGAAGTAATCCGAAAATCACTAGTTTTATATTCTAGCTTCCTAAACTTTGACTACAGAACTTCTTCTACCAACCTATATCATCAGTATTGATGTGGGCCACAACCTTAAGCTACTCTGCACTGATGTGAATTGTGTGTACAATTCTAATTACCAATATTCAACATAAATATAATGAACCTATGAAAAGCTTTACTACGCAAAATCACTTTGCTATGAAAGTTCATAGCAAAGAAATGCATATTTTGACAAAAAGAATACATTATAAAACACAATTGTTGATGCCTTCAGCATTGTGGCGTATGCTACTTAGACAACCGTGAATGCTAAAAATTCCATAAAATGTATCTACTTATAATAGTAACTTACTGTATAAGGCAGGAAGGTTATGAGCATCATACATGCCTAAAAAATAAATATATCACTTTAGATTACAATTCAGACTGATGCTGCAGTGTATGAAACCAATACTAAATAAGATTGCTATTACATATTAATTTTGCTTCATTATCAACTGGTGTAAAATTTGCATTGATGAAAAACTGGCAGGATAATTAGAGTCAGTTTAGATTCTGAATCTTGAGTAACCCAAAATATAAGCTGCCATACTCTGTATAATGGGGAGTCTTGTGCCTCTTGGGCTTCACACCAAGTACCGCTCAGTGTGAAGTCCTGGTTTAACAGTGACTTGTTCGGCACTTTTTAAACATGGTATGAAAATTTCTGCAGAGTAATGATGTTCCTGTTCAGATTCATCACACTGAAAAATAACCACAATGGAAGACTGAATTCACTTGGCACTAAACCAAAGATATATATAACTGGTAGTATTGTTCAGATCTGCTGGCTATGTAGCTTACTGTAGAAATAACCACAAAGAATAAGCTATTTTAAAATAAAAAAAATCAGGAGAACCTTTTAATTTAAAAAAATTCATGAAGATTCTTAGATTGCATGTGTTATAAAAACTTGTTCAGGGTTTATGTATTAAACATGTATGTTTCGAACTCCTGATTCATTATCTATCCTAAGACTATGAAGATGCTATTCAATGCTGTCTGTTCATATCAATTAGTGAACAGCATTAACACCGCAGGAGAGACTGGCTGTACTTTGATTTGAAAATGACATCTAAGCAAGGTCACGGTTTCTCGTATGACTGATTGGCAGAGCCCAGGTCTTTGGGTGCATGGAGCAGGATGCCCCATAGGGCATGGGATAAACTTTATTTCCTTGTTCGTTGTCAGTACATCATTGTGGTACTGGTATACAAAGCATGATGCAGCTTCATGGAACAAGTTATCGCCATTCTAAATAACTGGGAAAAAAAACTCCTCCTAGTCACAAGGGTAAGTGCAGCCATGATTCAAGAGCAGCTTTGGGACAACTTCGACACTATGGGACAGTCAAGGGAACAGGAGCTGGCAAGGAAGATAGCTTTTAGTCATGCAAACACAACACTATCTAAAGTTGATTTTGCAGGGGTTTTGCCTGAATGGCTTCAAGAATGATACTGATGCTTCCCAGAGATGTGACAGAGTGCTGATGGAATTTCTCTAGCATTCATTTAGATATCATTGATACACAAAGCAGGTCACACTGTAGGTCAGTGGTGTGGTAACAACAGCTGCACCATAGAATAGGACTTCTGTTGACTTGCAGAGGTCTCCATCATCAAATGCTCACTACTGTAGTTCATAGAAGGCTGAATTTGTGCTGCTCACCATAATTTGGTTCTCCTTCTGGATGTTGGTTGTTTGAGAATGGTGACTGCTGAGGTAGAACTGTTCAACATATTTTAAAGTCTCTCCTTTGACACATACAGAGGATAGACTATGTGATCAACCAGGTCAATGTTGATATGAGCTTTGTTTCAGCAAAAGTCAATGGCAGATCAAGTTTCTTGTTTTACAAACAAAGTGATCCAGAGTGATATCCAAATCCCATGCAGAGTGGATAACAAACACTGTAGCTATCTGCAAACTAGGTCATACATATCTATGATGGTCAGTTTAGTTTTAGCGCAAAGTTGACCAAGATTTTCTATCTATTTAAAACTGACACTGGATGACAGCTGAGTTTTGAGGAGTGAATAGCTATTGTAAAATAGTGGCAACAAGTTACGAAGGCTAAGTTTTGTCTGGATTTTCAGGATATCTATTCCAGGTCTCCCACTTAAGACAGAAGAAACTTTACCAGAGTAAAAGTTAAAAGTTATGTAGTATATTTGAAAACCTTAGGACATCCCAAAAATGTTTTAGAGCCAAATCAGTAATCTTGAAGTATAATGTATACTTACTACACTGTCAAAAATGAAGATCTCATTTTTAGCATGTCAAGGGCCCATAATATAATTATAATTGACACATAATCCGTTCATTAACCAGGGGAGGCTAGACAGGATCTCAGTTTAATGTTTCAATAAAAAGATGCCATATATGTCAAAGCATCACTTTCATAATTCTGCACTGTAGTGACAGCCTAGAAAATATGCATGTTTTTTGGAGTAGATCTTTCTGACTGAGGGACCACTATGCAACCATTGATCAATGCAAAATGGATAATAACTTACACACAATATAAAATATTTTTCATAGTCTATAATTTATGATTTTGATAAATTCCATAAGTCTTAGTGCTCCTCAATTTTGCACTTGTACTCCAACAATACTAGTGCTGCTTTCTAACTGATGTGAACAGACAGTATAAATTATTAATTTTTCAATATCAGAACAGATAATGATCCAGAAATTCTGCTTAATACGCACACCCTGAAGACAATACAAGAATGCAAATCTTCCCCCATTTTAAAACAAAGTTCAACATTTTTCTTTGTAAGTTTTTCTCAAGTTTTTTCTTCATTAAAATGCACTGAGATCTCTAGGAGAAAGTGAGGACTGCATATGCTGGAGATCAGAGTCGAAGAATGTGGCACTGGGAAAGCACAGCCGGTCACGCAGCATACGAGAAACAGGAGAGTCAACGTTTCAGGCATTAGCCCTTCATCAGACAAGAGGACTCTTCTGCACTGAAATCTCAGTGGATACTGCTTCCATTATCTGATTTAAATAACATGAAACTAAGTAGCAGCAGATAACTAATATAAGTAAGAGTGCAGTCGAGCACGATCCAATTTCTGCAGATATTGATTTTTAACTGGATAATCCGGGGACTAACTGTAGTGCTGAAGAGTGTGGGACTGAAAAAGCACAGTGGGTCAGGCAGCATCCAAAGAGAGTTGACATTTTGAGCATAAGCTCTTCATCAGGAATGACGGGGTGGCACAAGGGGGCTGAGAGATAATGGAAGGGGGGGGAAATGGGGCTGGGTGGTGGAATATAGCTGGAAATGTGATAGGTAGATGAAGCTGCGGGATGAAGGTGTTGGGTCAGAGAGGAGGGTGAAGTGGATAGGTGGGACAGTTCGAGAAGGCAGTGCCAAATTGGAAGGGTGGATCTGGGATAGGGTGGGGAGAGGAGAAATTAGGAAACGGGCGAATCCACACTGATGTTGTGTGTTGGAGGGTCCCAAGGCGGAAGATGAGGCGTTCTTCCACCAAGCGTCAGGTAGCTAGAGTTTGGCAGTGGAGGAGGCCCAGGTCTTGCATGCCCTGGGCAAAGTGGGAGGGGGAGATGAAGTGTTCAGCCACAGTGCTGTGGGGTTCCTTAGTGCGAGTGTCCCAGAGATGTTCTCTGAAATGTTCTGCAAATTGGCATCCTGTCTCTCCAATGTAGAGGAGATCTGATAGAGAGCAATGGACACAGTAGATGACACGTAGAAGTACAGGTAAATCTCTGAAATGTAGAAGGATGCTTTGGGGCCTTGGACGGACGTGAGGGGAGAGGTGTGGGCGCAGGTTTTGCACTTCTTGAGTGGCAGGGGAAGATGCCGGGAGTGGAGGGTGGCTTGGTGGAAGCGTGGATCTAACAAGGGATATATTCCCCTCTCCACCTCTATCTGCGTTCAACTCTCCTTCTCCTCAGATGCTGCCCAAACGGCTGTGCTTTTCCAGCACCACACACTTCAACTCTGATCTCCAGCATGTGAAGTCCTCACTTTCTACTAACTGTAGTGCCTCAACATTATTCTTCAATAGAAGTCAATCAACTCATTACGGATGTACCTGGAGTCACTTTTAATCATCAGAGATTGGGTAAAAACTAGTGTTAATACACAACATCTTTAATAAAGTGCAATACAAATGGTAAAAAAAAACAATAATAGCATCAGGAACAATTTCAATGTGGAATTTACAAAGATAGCATTTAACCAGCGACTTGATATTTAGATTAGATTACTTACAGTGTGGAAACAGGCCCTTCGGTCCAACAAATCCACACCGACCTGCCGAAGCGCAACCCACCCAGACCCATTCCCCTACATTTACCTCTTCACCTAACACTACGGGCAATTTAGCATGGACAATTCACCTAAACTGCACTTTTTGTTTTGGACTGCGGGAGGAAACCGGAGCACCAGGAAGAAACCCACGCAGACACGGGGAGAATGTCAGTCAGCTGAGGCGGGAATTGAACCCAGGTCTCTTGCGCTGTGAGGCAGCAGTGCTAACCACTGTGCTGCCCATATTATGGATATATTTGCCCAAGAGAGAACAACACCTGTTTCTTTTTCAGTTAGTTTTAAAATCTGAATAAATTGCATACTCACCAAGTTCAGAAGGGCAAGAACATCATCTATTCGCTCAATCACTTGGAACAATCTAAATGAAGATATTTTAAAATTTCAGTTCTGTTCAAAATTTCTGTTCAAGTAACATATTTCAAAAATGGAAACATTTCTGTTTTTTAGTTTTTAAGTGGGAATTCATGGTTCCATCATATTTATACCAACAATAACAAAACTCACAGATGAAACAAAATATTAATGCAAAGTCCCTCCACATAACTTTCAAAAATAAGATACCTCACACCCATCTGATTTGTTTGAAATGAAAGTGTACCACATTTGCAAAAATAGTATTTACCTGATATGTGAAGCCCAAGCTACAGTCACTATTAAAAATGTCATAATGTAAACAGCTATCTTGGTTGTAAGAAGCTGCTGCAGACTTTCTTCCAGCTCCTAGTTCAGAAAATATAATGATGTTATCTGGCAGTAGATATCACCAAAATGTATGTAACCACTCTATGGTGTATCTGCATGGCAGCTGCTAAATGCACTTCCACGAGTTGTTAACATTTAAATTAGGAGTATAATTACAGTGGAATCAACTTCATTTTCAGTGTAAATTGCAAGAGTTATCAACTTATTAAAAACAAATGCATTAATTGTCTTTTTTTTTTCTTATCTCTCATTTTCAAACCACTGCAGCAAGTTTTACTCTTCATTCATCATCATGTAATGGCTTTTGAACAGAAAACAAAATAGAAAAACATTTAGCAGCCAATATATTAACATTTGATCTGCTGACATCGTGGCTTTGTGGCAAATACAATAACCAATAGGTGCACAGGGAAGACCCAGAAAAAGCAATGTGAAAAGCATTTAATTGATTTTTGATGGTATTAGTTGCGCAAAGCTATGGGAAAAGTTATTTCTCTACTTTGAATAGTACAATGTAAGCTTTTATATCTATACAAGGGGGCAGAAAGTGCCTCAGTTTAAAGTCTTATCCAAAACACAGCACCTCAGATTGTGCATTGCTTGCTCAGTACCGCACAGTGGCATCAACTTGAATTATATGCTTCAATCTTGAAATGGGCCTTGAACTCATGGCCTTCTGACTCAAACGAAGGGTACTACTTATGAAACTCAGGCTGATGTTATAGTTTTCTTTCTTCCCATCCTGTCATTAGAAATGGGGAGAAACTCCAGTATTCCATTATTGGCTATTGCATGGTTTTGATTATTATGCCGACAGAAATGCAGACCTTTTACACAGAAAAATATATTTCCCCTATTCTTGCACATTTACATTAAATTACATGTACTAATAATGTTATTTAGAATATATATTTAAGCTTTCAGAGGTACAATACCTGATCAGCCCTTATTTTTGTATGAGCAACAGGCAATATCTGGAAGCAAAAACAATAGTTGATTTAGTCGTGTATTACTGCTTTTATGCAAGATTCTAAAATCTTATATTAAAAACTTCAATTTGTTGTTATTCACTGGGCAGAAAACTTACGACTACCACCACTAACAAGGAAGTTTAATTCACTAAAAATAGAGTTGCTTTACCGGTACACCACACAGCCTTTCGTTAAAATATGGATATTTACTGCAAGGTGATCCTATCTACTACTCTTGCCACAGTGAATTTACTGAGCTGAAGTGCCAAAATGGGGCATTTTGAGAGAACAGCACAAGTTAGATTTTTTACAGTACCATCGAGCTCAAAAGCCTTTTGCACCATAATTTGCTGGAAGTGCAAATGGATAATAGAAAGGAAGATCAATAGGGTATTTGAAAAAAATATGAGCCTTAAGGACTGAGAAAGAAAAAAGGAATAATGGAGAAGCAGATGACTTAGCCAGAACAGGGACTAAAATAGGTAAGAACAAAGGGAATGCTGACATTGCAGCTGAAATCTAAAACAGTGGAGACCTCCAGAGAAGGCCAAGTTAAGATCATGATCATGTTCTCAGCTTTTAGCTGATAGAACATTTCAATAGGATCCCTTAAACTTGGTGACTAACTCAGCTGTTTCCCAAAGTCTATCCAACATCTGTCTACAAGGTATAAATAATTCAGGAGTATAATGGAAATTCTCAACTGTCCTGGACCAGTGCAGCTCATTGCAAAGCTGGATACCATGCAGGTCAAAGCAGTCTGTTTGATCAAATATGTTCAATATTTACTCCCTTCAATATTGGCACAGTGGCAGTACTATGCACTACGTAGAAAGTGCCCTACAGAAACTCAACAAGACTTCTTCCAAAGTCACACTCCTGCTGGCTGGAAGGATAAGGGCAGCAGATGCAAGTTCCCTTGAAGCCATACACCATACTGATTTTGATTTTATTGCCAATCCTTCACGGTTATTGGGTGAAAATACTAGAATTTCCTTCCCAACTAGTGTTCAAAGGGATGGTAAGGACAATAAGAAATGAACAAATGTTGAGCTAGCCAGTTAGCTAACAATGAAAGCTTTAAAACAAAATCAGCATTTTCTATGATTTTACTGTCATTTAGTAATTTAATGATGTAATCCCAAATTTATAAGATTTGTATGATTTTCCTTTGTAAATCCATTGTTTATGCCTCAGCTATGTATCCACATCACTACCTGTTAATAAAGCATCTCACATTAACATTTCTAAAATCTCTGTATCCAGTCAAGTAGTTTAAAAAAATGCTGACTTTAAATGCACCACTATCTCACACTACTTGAAAGAATAAGGTAAAAAAAAATCACACAACACCAGGTTAATAGTCCAACAGGTTTATTTGGAAGAACTAGCTTTCAGAGCACTGCTCCTTTGTCAGGTAGCACTGGAGCTGGATCATTAGACAAAAGTTATAATAAAAGAAACAACATGTTGAACAAACCTAGACTGCTGTTCAATATATCATCTCAGTTGCATGACACTGTGATCCTTTACTACAAATTCTGTGTCTTATGATCCTGCTCCATGGAGCAGCACTACAAAAGCTAGTACCTGTGATTCCGAATATAACCTGGTATTGTGATTTTTAACTTCGTCCACCACAGGCACCTCCACATCATGAAAGAATAAGGTTATACCAAGGGTCGGTTGTGGCAGCATAGCTACTGTTTATGAACTGCAACAAAATATGTTCGTCATGTTTTATTGCTGAGGCTGTAAAAGAGAAATGCAGCGGCCTCTGTTCCGCATTTTTGTTGCTCACGTCGCTCCGAAAGCTTGTGATTTCAAATGAAACCCATTGGACTATCACCTGCTGTCGGGCGATGCTGCCAAGTGATTGCGGATTATCCGGAAGTTTGGCTGTGAAAGTAATGTCTGCGACAGAAACGTATTTTAAACAACGCGCCCCAGCCGCTCCCTCGCTGCCCTTCTTACCATGACTGTGGCGACGATGGAGATGACGGCATCGCTGTAAGCCAGCAGCCGGTGTGATGACTGCTCAGTGCCCCGGCGGCTGAAGCACAGGGACTCGGCCTGAAGGGGCTCACTCGCCTCTTCCTCGATCACCTCTCCGCGTTCCGCCATCTTGCCAGTACCAACGGCCCAAACCGTCAGCTCGCGCACTCCCCCCTCCCACCGCGAGCACAAACGGCTTTCAGCGCCGCGCGTTCCCTCACCCCTCCCTTTCTCTCCTCCGTCGCGGGCATGAACGCCGGTGGGATCTGCGCGCTCCCCTGCCTTCTCAGTCGCGGGCACAGAGCGGCTGTTGGATTCGGGAACGCGGCAGTTGGCCCTGCGCGCTCTCGCCGCCGGTGGGTTATATGCTTGTTGGGTTCAGGTCAGTTCAATTTAGGACGGTAGTTGTGGGGAGCAGCTAAACAGCAATTGGGTCATGTCGACAGAACTATTTTAATCATGATTTGGAGATGCCAGTGTTGGACTGGGGTGGACAAAGTTAAAAATCACACAACACCAGCAGGTTTAATTGCAAGCACACTAGCTTTCGGAGCGTCGATCCTTCATCAGGTGGTTGTGCAGGACACAATTGTAAGGCACAGAATTTATAGCAAAAATTTACAGTGTGATGTAACTGAAATTATACATCGAAAAATACATTGTCATAGAGATGGAAACAGACCCTTCGGTCCAACCCGTCCATGCCGACCAGATATCCCAACCTTGTTTGAATACAATGATAGTTTCACTTTTATGTGTAAATCACAAAACCTTTTTTTAAAAAGTTGAACTCTCAGGTTAGCTGTAACAATTGGTGTTAGCTAGACAACATGTTGAAGGTGTTAGCCCCCTGTATTCTCATGTAGTTTTTGAGCAAAGTATGATGTAACTCTGCAAGTACAAATCACCCCACAAAATAGGTGTCTGCATGTGGGTCTTCGTGACTGTCCGGGTTGGGGGTTGTGAGTGTGAGGAAGAGTGTGTATGTGTGTGTAGTGAGTGTAGAGTGTCTTAAACCTGCGAGGGGATGCACGTATAAGTGTGTGTCTGGGCTGGGGGGTTGTGAGTGTCTGTGTGAGAGTGAATGTGTGTGCATGAGTGTAGAGTGGTCGAAGTCTCTGAGAGGATGTGTGTGGGAGTGTGTGTCTGTAACACACACACGCACATGCATCCTCTCAGAGACTTAAACCATTCTACACTCATGCACACATATGTACCCCCTCACAGACTTAAGACACTCTACACTCACTACGCATACATACACACATCTCTCACACTCGCAACCTCAACCCAGACAGACACAAAGACCCACATGCATACATATGTTTTGTGGGGTGAATTTGTACTTGGAGTTACAGTGTACTTTGCTCAAAAACTGCATGAATTCATGTAAAACTGATTTTAATCTAAAAAGTGAGATAACAATCTAAACATCGTGGGATAAACAGAGAACACAGGGGGCGAACACCTTCAATATATTGTCTAGCTAATATCAATTGTTACAGCTAACCTGAGAATGCAACTTTTTAAAAAAGGTTTTGTGATTTACACATGAAAGAAGTGAAACTGATGGTGTTCGAACAGATGAAAGTCTCAACAGACAATATATTTTTCAATGTATAATTTCAGTTACATCACACTGTAAATTTTTGCTATAAATTCTGTGCCTTACAATTGTGTCCTCCACAACCACCTGATGAAAGAGCGGCACTCCGAAAGCTAGTGTGCTTCCAATTAAACCTGTTGGTCTATAACCTGGTGTTGTGTGATTTTTAACTGATACAATAGTGGTTTTTAAAACCATCACTAACATTGGTATTTTTAAAGGGCTGGGGATTGAAATAACTTCATATCATCCCATCCACCATTTTGCAGATCAATAGAATCTCAATGACTCTGAAAATCTGTGCCTTTCTGTTTGTATTTGTCCCTTCTCTGCCCTCTGGAATACTCTCACTATGTCTTTTTACTTCACAACCTCATTTACTTCTTTAAGTTGCTCATTAAAACCTATCAAGGGTAGGCTGAATTGTCTCTAATTGCTTAGGCTATTCCTTCATCTTTTAAACAGCTGAATAACATTTGCCACTTTCCAATACTTTGTCACCTACAGCCAGAAAAGATAAATGAAATGTCAGAGCTTCCATATTTCTTTCTTTACATCCCTTAGCTAGTTGGGAAATATTTAATATGGATATGGTCATTTATCCAGGACACTTTCAAAGATGCAAAGCACCTTAACATTTTCTCCTTCAATATGTTTATCCCAACCAATACTGCACACTTCCTTCACTGTTGCATCTGATTTGCTGCTTTTTTAGTGAAACTATTGATCAAAAGCCATGGATAGGTCCACCATCTTCACATCTTTTTAGTGCTTTTTTAATGTATTTATAAAACACCTGTGTGTTTTCCTTGATTTTACTTGCCAATACTTATTCGCACCCTCCCATTGCTATCCTAATTTCCTTTTTAATTTTTCTCTGGGCATTCTGCAGTATTGAAATTCTGATATCTCACAAAAACTTTATTTCTTTTCCTCATCCTACTTCTCTTGGCCTTTTCCATTCATGGAAATGCAAGCTTTTTTTTTCTTTGTGGGATAATTTTTGTTCTGAACATTCTTTAGCTTCTCATTGCACTGATAGTGATTTTCCTCCTTGTTTATTCTTTCCAGGGCACTTTTGAAAAATCATGTCTTTCCTGAAAATAAAAGTTTTACTCTTGGTCAATCTTTATTCTTTTCATGCTGAGACCAGATCTAACTCAACTATGATTAATATCACTAATTTGTTTTCCACAGATACCCATCCCACCTGCCCAGATTCTTTCCTTACAACAGTCTAGAATTCTCTTGTTGGGCATGTTACGCGCTGGGTTAAAAAGTTCTCCTTAGTGCATTTGAAGAATTCTACCTCTTTCATTGAATTTCTTCTACTTAACATTAAGGTGGTTGAAATCACTACATTCCTTTTGTTCTGCATTTCTCAGTGATTGTGTGTATTTTCCTTTTATCCTCTCTGACTGTTAGGGGTCTAAGTAAAGTCATCATAGTCCTACCAGAACACACGGTTGCTCCCTCATTAAAAGGAGACAACTGATGGTTTAACCCAAGGGTCACTACACCTCAAGTGAGGGGAGAGGTTGAGAAGTAGAGTCCTTCATAGTGGCCTCAGCAGGTGTGGGAATTGAACCAGTACTATAAGTATTAGACTATTGTAAACAAACTGGCCAGCCAACTGAGCTAACCATCTATCGTGCACTCCAGTATGATTGTAAATTCTTTTCTTCCTCAGTTCACTGGTTCTCATTTAAAGCTTCTTCTAGCATGTCTTTCTCCTCCCAGTTTAATTGTTCAACAGATATCCCCCCATCTTTTTTTTTAATTTCTCTTGCTTTCTCTACCCCATCTAAAAGCACACTGTAAACTGTCATTCAGTTTGTAGCACTTTTGCCTTTGCATCACAAACCACTGGATTCACACCCTGATTCAGGTTCTGAGCACATAAATCAAGGCTAATCAATTCCCCCACTGCAGTATTGAGGTGTCTTACTGTTTAGATGCGCTGTTTTTCAGTCAATCTATTAAAAGGCCCAGCTGGCTGCTTAGGTGAACATGGAAGATGCCTTGGCACTATTTTGAAGAACATGTGAGTTTTTTTCTTCAGTGTCCTGGCCAATATTTATCCATCGATCAACATTTGGTCAATCACATTACTGTCTCTATTCAAATTAACTACAGTGGCTACACATCAAAGTATTTCTTTAGTTATAAAATGCTTTAGGACATTCAGCAAATGCAAGTTTTTTTTTAGCAAGGTATTTTAAGATGCCATTTCTAAGTTCTTTGAGCCATCTTTCAAAACACTTATGATATGTCTTCAAGAACATTCCAAAAATTAAGTTTGATCTTTTGAGCATAAGGATTCCCTCATCTTGGCACATTATCCTACAGGCTTTAATTGTATTTAATACAATAGAGTTTTTGCAATAGTCCCTTGTAGGTCTCATCTTGTCCATCTTGAGGGGACATTTTGCTTGGGAGGCCTCCATATCTAACCAGATTGGGTCTCATGTGACCCACAATCAACAGTTACATAGGATAATAAGGAGCTCAATTGATACCTCCTAAAGTCTGGAAAGTCCAGTCCTCCCTCCCCTTGTGGAAGCTGCAGCTTTTCTAATTTTATAAAGGTCCGTCTATGATTCCAAATAAAGAAGCCGAGCCAGCCGTAGAGCTGAGCAACACCTGTCTCGGCAGCATCGGGGGAGCATTCTCATAGGATATAGAAAACGAGGTAGAATATTCATCTTAACTAGGGCTACTCTGCCTAAACAGGATATTGGGAGATCTCACCAGCATTGAAGGTCCTGCCTTATTTCATCTAATAAGTGCATGAAATTGGCTTTATACAGCTGACCAAATATTGCGGAGATAAAAATACCTAAGTACAGAAAACCTTCTCGTGACCACCGAAAGGGAAAGCAAGGTCCGTCTGGTAAATTGAATACATTGGCAAGACCTCACGACGGCATGGCCTCAGATTTTATATAATTGATTTTATAGCCTGAGAATATACCAAATAGATTGATCACTTGAATTAGGCACGGATATCAAAGGATCATTTAAGAAGAGGAGGACATCATCCGCATATAGAGTGATTTTCTGTTTGCCTGATCCGATCCTCAGAGACGTTATATTGGGGTCAGTTCATATAGCTTCCGCCAGTGGTTCAATCACTAGTGTGAATAATGGTAAAAGAGGACATCCCTGACAACAACCCTGGCCAGCACTAAAGCTATTCGAACCTAACCCATTGGTGATCACAGCTGCTTTGGAATCATTATATAATACTGAAACCCATTTAGTAAATGTCTCTCCAACACCAACCCTTTCCATTGTATAAAAAAGATATGGACATTCTACCCGATCAAATGCCTTCTCTGTGTCCAAGGAGACAACCAAACCCGGTATTGTTCCCTGCTGACAGACTTGTATCATATTTAAGACCCATCTAATATTATTAGTTGACCTGCGGCCCTTTATAAACTCCGTCTGGTCTCTTTTATGATGTTTGGTAAGACCCTCTCCAGTCTTAATGCAAAATGTTGCACTTTTAAAATGCTGTCCAATTAGAGTAATTCATGGAACATTTTACTCTTGATAAAAAGCAGATGCATTTTGGAGAGTATTGGTAGAAAATAAAACTTTTCAAAATCAGTGTAACCTTGCGCACAAGTTGTGCCAGGATTGCTGTTTGCATCTGATGCATGTCAGCATTTATTTTCAAAACCATCATCAAAATTTTATCAGTTGTCTTAGTGGTAGTAAAGTTTAGGAGACTGTAATGAAGGGTTGCTCTGGTATGCTTTTCTTACCCTTGCTGTGGAATTACTTCACTAGTAAGGTGACTGCAAATTTCACATTTTCCCTCATTTAATTGTTGTATAGTATTAAATTACTCAGAAGACATTCAAAAATTTCTGTTCGACAATTATATTTGCAAAGAGTAAAAATGAATTTTGGCAGTATCATATTCTGATGGTACTACTTTACTCTGATTGTACCCACACTAGAGTGTCATTACATGATCGTATCCAATAACATACCATGGTACACTGATATGATTATAATTTTGTAATATCTTTACTCTTGCTGCTTGAGGGGCTACAAAATAATGATCATTATCTTACTGGCTACACTTCATTCATGCAATATTCAAAGCTAGCAGAACAAAACTTAGGTATTGCATTCCTAAATTTAATAGCACTAACTTAATTTGATCTGTACTGTGGTAGCTTTTGCAATAACATTTTGCAAAACAGAATTAGCAGCTTGAATACAAGTTGTGTTAATCTTATTCCATTTAAAAGAGGTAAAACAAATTAGCAATGAATGGGATATAATAGTGCTTACTTATTAGAGAGAAAAATATTTGGCAGTAGTTGACAGATTTCCAATTTTTCTTCCAATGGGCTTAAACTTTGCCAAACTTTCTGCAGCAATTTGTTGGTTATGATCAGGATATTGGTCAAAACATCTTGTGTAAAGGCAAATGGAATCTCTTTTTGTTGTGAAAACCATTTGCTTGGCAATAAATCCTAGTTCATAGAATAAATGTCAGTTAAAGGTTAGAGTTACAAATTGCAGTGGATGTGGGGGTGGTGTAGGATTGTGGAGTCACACGTTACATTGGAAATTAGGAAGCAAACACAATGCAGTTATTGGTGTATTTTTAATTAATTTCATTTATTAACATCTTACTTCAAGGTTTGCCAACCGATAGAGAAAGTAGAAAAAGGAACCTGTGTAACACAACATCAACTCTAATATTTAAAAGTTCAATCTGAAGTTACAATTTGAAGGAGTCAGGCTTTTGGACAGAAGCATGGGAGATCTTAGAATGAATAGGAGAGATATAGGCCAAGAAAGACTAGTTTATTTTCTAATGGAAACATGATTGGCGTGGACTGGTTGGACCAAAGGTCCTGTTTCCATGTTGTATGACTCTAAGATTCTCTGAATTCCATGAGCGAGAGTTTTGCAGATGACCAAGAATCTGGAAGTGGAATGTTTTTTGGCTTAGCAGTCCAGTTTTCATACAAATACGCTTAACATTCATTACTATCACTTCAGGAGGTAAGGACAGCATCAATTCTGCTTTACTGGTGTAGAAACCTGTTCAGAAGTGGCAATACGCGCATGTGAGTGTCAAGATGGCTTGGTCAAAATGCTATCCTCAGTTATCTTGAACTTTGAGTCAGTTGTATAAAAAGCTCTTAAACCTTATAGCCATCTCCCCTTCAACCTGCTCAGTCTCATGCCCTCTCCATACCCCTCATGCTCCTCCAAATCCCATGCCCCCTCCTTCCACACCTGGAAATTTCAATGCTTAGTGTGCACTATGTACAGAATCAATCAGCTATATAGTAACAGTGGCAGGTGTTGAATTGGTCATGAAACAAGACACCAATACAGAGGTTTTCTTTCGAGAAGTATCTGTTACACTTATAAACTTATATAAGTGTTAATTGGACACTGCTATTCGTAGTTTCAAAAGCAGAAATGTTACTCTAATTCACACCTCTTAATCTTGTCAAAACAATCATGTAGACATCCAAAGAAAACAGATCAAAGAAAGAATAATTTACAATGAACTCAAAGGTATGAATTATTCAAAGCTAACACTTTATTCAGCCTGTGCCAACAGGCCTCTGCTGAGGTGATTCACTATTAATATTAAACCAAGCATTTATAATGAAGCCATCAGGAGTATAGTAATCGCATTGAGGTCAGTCAGGTGGATTTCATAGAATATGAGTTCCCTGATTGGAGCTGTTAGTCTGGTCAAATCAGGGAGCCCTGGCTGACCGATGATAACAGGAGTGTGAGGGTCTGAGGGAGCTCGATAACAGTGTGGAAACAGGTCATTTGGCCCAACAAGTCTACACCGACCCTCAATAGAGTAACCCATCAGACCCTTTCCCCTACCTTGCTATTCTACAGTTACATCAATGCATCCACCCTACACATCCCTGAACGTGATGGGCAATTCAGCATGACCTTTGGATTGTGGGAGGAAAACAGAGTACCCGGAGGAAATCCATGCATGCACGATGAGGATGTGCAAACTCCACACAGACAGTCACCCGAGGATCAGTAACAAGTACTCTCCACGTATAAATAAAAGGTGACTTGGTGATGGGATACTGGCCTCTGTGGAGTTATTTCAAGGAGGAGCAGATATAAGGGCAAGTCTTTTTCCAGCAATTTCTGTCTTTACTTTGGCTTCAGGTCATGTCATTGTTGTTACACTTTCAAGATAACTTTAATATCTCACCCCAGTCTCACTGTGAAACTCTTACATTGTATGTTACATTAAATTGCTGTATAAGCTAAATTTGTTGAATTTGTCTCTGTAGTCCACATTCATTTCATATTAGTCCCATGCAGTGCATCAAGACATTTTTCTGCTTAAGACACATCAAGATCTGCAGAAAAATATGAGAGAATAACAAATAAAACTTGGATTTATAAAATTGTTTCCTGATCTAAGAATGCCTGAAAGTTCTTTACAATTGATGCATTAATTCCAAAGTCACTATCGCTCAATTGGCAAGATTCTACAGAAAGCAATGAAAAGAATAATCTTTGAACTTGTTTCTTTTTATTGGGTTTCTTTGAAGATAAATTTTAACCAGAATTGAAATATTATTCATATGGTTAACTGCATTATTTTCAACAATTTTTACATTCATGTATTACCTTTATAATTTTTATCCAAATGATTCAAAGAGTTTCTCATTTTGTATTTGTAAACATTGCAGTGACAGCTGTTTTGGACAAATTGTGGCAACCACTTTCCACAGCAGAATCATAAAAATAGGAAGAACCAATAAGTCCTTGTGATGATGTTGTTACAAGGAGAATTGTTGATACTTGAATGACTCCCTGCTTTTCTTTGAAATGTCATTGAATCCTTAAAATCCATCTGAATCACTGAAGCAAACATAATGGCAACATTTTGTGATTTTTCTGTTGATGCCAGTCGTTGAGAAAGGTACTTGTCCCTCAGTAATGTGCTGGTATGGCTGTATAAATTTTGAGTTCAACTCCTCATGTTTGACCAAAATCGCACATTTCGAACTTTTTTATTTTGTTTTTTTTCCCTACGTGTACCTAACCATATTTTCTTCTAATTATGCCTGAATGTTGGGTGTTCAGTCCCCTTTCTTTATCTATTTATTTAATAATTTAATTGCCTTTGCCTCAGGGTCCTGACATTGGCAGTAATGCTGGTCTGAAATCAATATAGCGTTAACAATATTGCAAATCAATCAGTTCTCAGTTAGGAGTGCAAAAACTGGTGTATCTGTATTTCTCATTTATGGTTTGGTATTGATTTCAGACCAGAATGCTTGTTAGCAAGTTTCCGCTGAGGAATGATCTGACAATGTGATGGGACAAACATATTACACTGCACAACCAGGGAATTCTTATACCAGGTTTGAAGTTTGCTGTTTGCCTCTCATTCATTAAATAAGATCTTGCTTGCATGCTGCACGAAGAGAGCAGCAACTCACTGCTAGATTTACATGTTCATAAAACTTCTTTTATTTGTTCACAGTTTCTGGACATTGCTGACTAGACCAGTCTTTGTTACCCCTTTCTTTTTTTCATAAATATTTTTTATTAGAAGACTTTTTCAAAAAAACTATATACAACAAACAATAATACAAAAGACAGAAAGATAGAGGCAATACAACAATGTCATATTACAATGCTATTAGTAATGAATTACTAACTATTCTACCAGAACAAACATATCCACTTAAACTAAACTACAAACGGATTAAATAAAAACTAAATTAAACTGAATTCAAATTAAATGATATCTCACTACTTTATTCAATTTCATTCATCGCACCTCCACTGAGGCTTCCATTCCTGGGAGCACCAGTCATTGTACCTGTATTCTTTTGCCCCAGCCTCCCTTTCCCAAGCCCCACAGGTGTCCAGACTGATTCCCATGGCTACACCACGGCCCTAATGAATATTGCTGATAAATCAGCTTCAATATAATTTAGAAAATGCCACCACGTCTTGTAAACTGCTCCATTTTGTGGTGCACCATATTTGTGAGGTAGTCTTGGGGGAGATGCTCATTGCCAGCCTATGCCACCACATATGACCTGGTGGTTTTTCCAAGATCCAATTCATTAAAATGTTTTTCCTCACACAGTGGGTAAGAATGTTACACAATCTCTTCCCATGTTCCTCCAGAGAGGGCAAATTTGGCAACCCCAGAAGAAGAAATACCGGATCCATGTTAACTTCAATCCCCAAGATGTCCTTTAGCTCCCTTACTGTAACACTCCAGTATCTCTGGATCTTACACCATGACCAATAACAGTGTGTGAGATTACCTATACTAATTTTACATTTGGGACACCCTGGTGATGCTTCTTTCTTGAACTTAACTAGCCTCTCTGGCACTAAATGAGCCATGTGTAAAATCTTCAGTTTCATGGCCTGTGGTCTGTTTCATAGTGAAATTTTCCTTACATGTTCCCATATATCTTCCCATACCTCCAATGATTTATCCTCTCCAGCTCTCGATTCCATGACCTAGAGTCCCTCCATGTCCTCTGACACACGTTCTTTCTGTAAATGATGCAAAGTAGTAACTGAAAGAGCGCCCATACACTGGAGCACTCCTTTCTCCAAACTGAGCCAGAAACGTGGTCTTTCTCTGTATATAATCTAAAAGTACCTGCAGAGGTCCCTATTAGACAATCCATATTTCTGACTTAGCTGACATCAAGACCTCCCCCTCAAATAATTCTCTCAGACAAGAGATTCCCTTATTCTCCCATAATTTAAAGCCGGAATCCATTGCCCCAGGTTTAAATCCTTGTGCTTCCACCAATGGGGTAAACGACGAGGTCTTATGCCAGTTACCCTTGTCTTGCCTCATAATCCTTCAGACTTTCACCGTTTTTAAAATAATTGGACTTTTACACTCCGCGGTCACGGATTTCATCTTATCCATAAGTAATAGATTAACTAGGAGACATCTTGACTGAGGGGCTTCAACATCAATCCAAATTCCCCCATACCCAGTCACCATCATATGCTAACAGGGTGCTTAATAGATATCTCTTCCAAGTCCGGAAGATCCACCCGGCCCTCAACCTGCGAAAGCTGCAATTTGGTAAATTTAATTAGGGGGCACCTGTGACACCAAGTAAAAGAACCTTGGCAACCATTGAGCTCCATAATACTCGTCTCGGTCGTAACAATGGGAGCATTTTCATTGGGTACAACAGGCGAGGAAAAGCATTCATTTTAATTAGGGTTATTTAGCCTAACCATGACAATGGTAACACCTCCCATTGCTGCAAATCCTGTTTTATTCTCTCCAGTAACTGTACATAGTTAGCTTTATACAGCTGGTGGAAGGCAGGGGTAATAAAAATTCTCAAATAGAAAAAACCTTTTGACGACCATCTAAAGCATTCCATCCTCCAGATCAGGCACCTTCACTAATCCCCCCACCGGCATAGCTTCCGATTTTGTAAAGTTGATCCTGTAGCCCGAAAAAGAGCCAAATAAATTAATTGTTTAAATCAATCGAGGAATGGACTCCTCCAGCTTGGCCAAGAACAAAATGACATCAAGAGCATATAGGGTAATCTTATGCTCCACCATTCCCACCCTAGCACCACTATTTCAGGATCCCTCCTGATAGCCTCAGCTAATGGCTCAATTGCTAAGGCAAATAACAGCAGTGAAAGAGGACACCCCGATTGACTACGTCTCCCAATATTAAAGATATCTGACTTAGTGCCATTTGTGATGACTGCTGGCTTAGATCCATTATACAATACCGCCACTCATCTGGCGAAGGATCCCCCCAGACCAAAGCGCTCTTGGACCCCAAACAGGTATAGCCATTCTATCCGGTTAAATGTCTTTCTGCATCAAGGGAGGCCATCAAACCCGGGATCAACCTTTCCTGGCATACCTTCTCTACATTCAGGACCCTCCTGATATTGTTGGAGGAGCTACGGCCCTTAACAAAACCCATCTGATCTTCTTTAATAATATGGGGCAATACCTTTTCCAACCTCAGGGCCAGCACCTTGGACAAAATTTTAAAATTTACATTCAATAGCAAAATTGGTCTATATGAAGCACATTCTTTGGGGTATTTCCCCTTCTTTAAAATGAGGGAGATATTATTCTCTCTAAGAGAGGGCAGCAGACAATCCTGTCCATAGGAATAGCTAAATCTCCCAGAAGTGGCTCCACCAACACAGTTATGAATTCCTTATAGAATTCACTTGGGAATCCATCTGGTCCCGGTGCTGTGCCTCTCTAGAGATGCCTTATTGCTTCCTGCACTTCCTGTACCGCCATAGGCGAATTCAACTGGGAAACCTGTTCTGCGTTTATACTGAGGAGGTCCAGGTTCTCAAAAAAAGGACTGCATTCTCGCTGCACTGTGTTCATCTCCCTCCAATCAATATAGCTCTGCAAAGTATTCCCCAAATCTAATATTGATCTTCAATTCACGGGTAACCATGCCCGCCTTCTCTCTAACAGACATAATAGATTAGAAAGCTTTTTACTTCCTAGCGATATATGCCAGATAACAACCTGGCTTGTCTCCAAATTCAAACAGTCTTTGTTTAGCAAAGGATAACTTTGTCTTGCCACCTAAGTGTGCAATGAGTCAAGAACTGCCCGGAGGGCCGTGACCCGCTGCAGCTTGACCAAAGAGGGCCTATTATAATATACTTCCTCAGCTATCTGCAGCCAGGCTTCCAGCATCCATTGTTGCTCCTCCGTCTGCCACCTTCTAGTCGTTAAATACGAACTGGTCATACCTCCTAAATATTCCCTAGTGGCCTCCCAAAGTGATGCCGGATTACTGGCCATATCCGAGTTGAGATCCCAGAAGGCACTGAGCTCTCTTCTGATGTACTCAACAAATTTTCTATCCCTTAATGGAATAGGTCCATGTGCCAGTGCTGTGCATCCATTCCACTACCCTTGATTTTAACATTTAAATACACTGGTGCATGATCCGAGACATCTATATTCCCAATTTTGCACTCCAATGCTCTGTCCAAACAATCTGATGACATAAAAAACATGTCAATTTGCATATGGCACATATGTAGGTTTGAATAGAAGGTAAAGTCTCTTCCATGAGGGTCGAGATGCCTCCAAACATCCATTAATCCCAACTCCTCAACATGTCCACCAACTGCTTAGATTGCGCGGGTGTACCTGCCAGAACCCTTGGCACTCTGTCAATCTTGGGATCTGTTCAGCGATTAAAATCTCCTCCTATGATCATGCAGCACACCCCAAGATTCATTAATTTAACAACCGCATCAATTAGAAATTTAAGAGGACCCCAAACAGGACAATACACACTCTTGACGCCATACACTTCTCCATGTATTAGAGCCTTAAGAATGATAAACGGTCCATGTTCGTCCTTAATTTGCTCAGTTATCTGGAAAGGGAAGTTCTTTCTTCCCAGTATAGCCACTCCTCTACTCTTAGAGCTAATGGAGGAGAAGAATACCCTGTCATAACTCCTCTGCTGCAGTTTCAGATGTTCCTTATCAGTTAAATGCATCTCTTGGAGCAGGGCAATGTCCACCCTTTCCTTCCTAAGGCTTGATAGCACCTTCTTTCTTTTAATTGGGGAATGGCTCCTTTTTACATTCCAGGTGCACCATCTGAACAAATCACTAGCCATGGTCATCCAGGGCAGCCCATGGTTTCCCAAGAGAAGGAAACTTATCTGAGGCATGACAAGTGACAAAGACATTAACTCTATAAAGTCTAAAAACTACTACAACTAAAAAAAGCTAATCACTACATTTAACTTAACAAAACACCCAAATAACCCCCAATTCACTAGAGGACTCCCCCCTTGCCCATAGGGGGCACTCCTCCCAACTCCCTCTAGCTGAGGCATGCCCTAGCCCCAGGCAATTCACAAATGAAGAAAACCTGTTATTTAGATTTTGAGAGTTTACAATAGATGCCCATTGCACCCCCGCCACATACATACACACACACACACACACATCATAACCACAGGTATAGCCACCCCCACTCCAAAAACAAAAGGACAGCAGTTAAAAAAAAGCCCCAGATAATATCAAACCGTCCGATATATTAAATAATTCCAGTTTTACATCAAGGCAGTACGTATAAAGTGGATAACCACAAAAAAGGGAAGAAAGGAGAAAAAGAGGGGCAATATGAAAATTTAAAAAACCCATACCATTGTCCATAACAATGCCCACTAGCAATCCCCCCCACCCCTGACTCGAGTCCTTTAACTCAGAGAATTCATAAAGTTCTTCGCCTTTTCTGCAGAATCAAAATTATATACTGTCCCTCCATAAGTGAAACGCAACACGGCTGGGTACCTCAAGGAATATTGAATGTTCAGATCCCTTAATTTTCTCTTAACATTATCAAATGTCCTTCTCTTTTTAATTGGGGCTCCTGAGATGTCCTGAAAAAAGAATTATTCTTGAGCCCTTGTACATTAAAACCTGTGAATCTCTTCCCTGACTTCTGGCTGTTTCAATCGCTAACTGTTTTTCTTTATAATACAGGAGTTGCGCGGGGACTATGTGGGGGCTTGTCTCTGGCCCAGACCTACCCATTGCGATCTGGTGGGCCCGCTCCACACTCAACAGGCTCGACCTCAACTCCAGCCCCAGGAACTTCAGCAGCCACTTCTCCAGGAAACCGACAAGGCCCTCGCCTTCCTCGCATTCCAGAAGACCCACGAGCCATAAGTTTTTTCTTCTATTTTGATTTTCCAGGTTGTCCACTTGCTCCTGAAGGGCCCGACCCTGGTCTTCCAGCATTTGGATCCTTCCTCCAGAAACCTCCGCAATGGTCTCTGACGCTGCAGTCCTCTTCTCCACTGCCTCTACTCTTCAGTCCAACAATTGAATTTCCTGCTTATGCTTTTTCAGCATGGCAGATAGTGGTTTCACCACTGCTTCAGTCTTTTCTCGGAGTTTGAGCAACAGCTGCAGGCATCCCCAATGCAGTAGTGGAGTGCACTGCCTGCTGTACTCCTTTAGGTCCCTTTCCTTTATTTGCTTTCATTCTGACCTTAAAGCTGCCTCACCACAATTTTAGCAGCTCCAGATGTTCAGCAAGTTTATATTGGCAGTTTTTTTCTGCTAGGGGTAGTTGATGAGGGGCTAAAGGTCCTCCTTGCCAGGGAGTATGGCACAGAGCCCAGTGCAGCAGACCACTCAGACCGCCGCCATCTTGGATCTCCCATTGCTCCTTTCTAATTGTCCTTGTGAAGATGGTGTTGAGCCACCTTTCTGAACAACTTTAGTCCATGCTAGGTACACCAAAATTGCTGTTAAGAAGAGAGGTCCACGAAGTTAATCCTGCAAAGGTTAAAGAACAGCCAGGAAGTTATATAATTCCAGGTCAGGGGTACATGTTATTTGGAGGGGGATTTTCTAACTGGTAGTGTTTTCACATATCCGCTGCCCTTATCGTTCTAGGTGGTAGAAATCTCAAGTTTGGAATGTACTATTGAAGGAGTTTTGTTGCGTTGTTGTAGTGCGTCTAGTAGATGATACATGCTGTTGCTACTGAGAGACATACTGGTCAACCATCATCATCTACTTCCATCATCATACTGGTGGATGATGTGAATACTGGAGATGATGGAAGAGGCGCCAGTAAAACAGGTTGCTTTGTCTTGGATGATGTTAAGCTTTCTGAGTATCTTTGCGGTTGAACTCATCCTGGAATGGAGAGAATAATCCAAACCTGACTTACCCTTGTACATGGTGAACTCTGGAGAATGTGTTGCAATACAATTATTAGTTCTGAGCTGTTCTTGTAGGTCACAGTATTTTTAAGGTTGGTTCAATACAGTTTCAAATCAATGGTAAGCCTGGGGACATCCATTGTGGAATATTCTGTGGTGGTTATATCTCTGCAGGTCAAGGTGAAATGGTTAGATTCTCTCTTGTTAGAAATATCCATTATCTGGCATTCACATGGTTTGAGTGTTATTTGTCACTTAGCAGCCCATAATTGAACGTTTTCCAGGGCTTGCTGCATGTGCCAGGTATGATGTCAACCAGTGGAAAGTCTTCCCCTTGAGTCCCATTAACTTCAGTTTTGCTGGGGTTTCTTGATACCACCCTCAGTTGAATGCTGCCTTGATATTCAGAGTATTCACTCTCATCTCACTTCTGGAGTTCAGGTTTATCCTCCCTTCCTCTGGTAGAATCTAAACTGAGTGTCAGTAAGCAGCTTATTGATAAGTACCAATAAGTAAGTAATTGCTACTTGATAGCACTATTGACAACACTTTCCATCCTTTGCTGATGATTGAAAGTGAACTGAATAAAGCAGGAATTGTACATGTTGTGTTTGTCTTTCCTTTTATGTATTGTGTTATAACCTTCACTAACTTTTCATTATTTTCGTTTTTATTATTACATTAATTTGGTATGGAGCTGTGAACTGGGATTGTGAGCTAAAGATGACTTTTCGACTGTGGGTAACAGCTTGAGTTAAAACTAAGTAGACAGGAAGAAGCTGGAAGAACACAGCAAGCCAGGCAACATCAGGAGCTGGAGAAGTCGATGTTTCAGGTATAACTCCTCTTTAGGACTGGGGGTGAGTGTAAGGGGCGCTGCAGATAAAGAGGGCAGCGAGAGCAGGTTGGTGAACTGAGGATAGGTCAAGGATACAACGGAGGATACAACCTGGTTGGTCAATAGGAGGAATTAATCCGGTGAAAGGGAGAAGAAGAGGCTGGGAAGGGAGTCGGGGATGGGAAGGGAGGTTATTCAAAATTGGCCAACTCAATATTGAGCCCTCTGCGCTGTACACTGCCCAGGCAGAAGATGAGGTCTTGTTCCTCCAATTTGCAGTTGGGTTTGTTGTGGCAATGGAGGAGGCCAAGGATGGTCGTGTTGGAAAGGGAGTGGGGAGGGGAATTGAAATGGGGGGTGATTGGGAGGTCTGGTCGGCCTTTGTGGGCCTGTCTGAGATGCTCAGAAAACCATTCCCTAAGCTTACGTTTGGTCTCCCTGATGTAGCAAAGATCCCATTGGGAGCACCTGATGCAGTAAAGTAGGTTTAAAGAGAGGCAGGTGAACCTCTGTCTCACCTGGAAGGACAGTTTGGGGCCCTGGATGGAGGTGAGGAGATGGTGTACTGGAAGGTTTTGCATCTTTTCCAGTTGTAAGGGAAGGTATCTAGGGATTCAGGGGAGTTGGTGGGGAGAGTGGAGCAAACCAAGGACTGTCGAAGGAATCAGTCATTGTGGAAGGCAGAGAAGGGTGGGGAGGGGCAGATGTTCTGGGTGGTGGGGTTTAGTTGGAGTTGGCAGAAGCAGTTATGGATAATATGTTGGATGCAGAAACTGGTGCGGGGGTAGGTGAGAACAAGAGGGAACCCTGTCTTTATTGCATAGGGGGGGGTGGTTAGAGCAGTAGAACGGAGAATGGAGGTAGTGTGGTTGAGGGCTGCCTGGATGACAGAGGGAGAAAAAGCACATTGTTCAAGACAGGTGGATATCTGGGATGTTTGTGTTAAAATGAAAACAGATTAAACAAGTTTTTGTTTATTTATGAGGCCCAAGCCTGAAAATTAATTTCAGACTGGTTCTAGATCAAAGGATTTGTAGAACAGTTGTCACCGAGGAAGAGCATTAAGTTTGGACAGAATTCAGAAGTTGCCCATTAACAAGTACTGGAATTGGTTCCCGCAAGTCTGGAAAAGACCTTATGCTCAAGCAAATGGCAGATGTTGAATGACAACTGGGATCTCATGGAGGAGTTGGTCAGCCTGTCAAGGAGTGATCAGAGTTTGAATTGGGTTTTGGTCTGTGTTTTCTGTGAAAAAGGAATCTGGCTATTAATGGTAGAACATGAGGAATTGAAAAGCTTCCTGCCCAACCACCCATTAGTAGCTCTTGGAAGTTCAGAGAATAGAAAACCAAGTTGTAAGTATTACTACCTTTATCTGAGTGAATTATAAAGGTGATCCTGACTAAAAACTTCAGAAAATCACTAAGAAATCATCATCAATGCCTGTGGAATATCACACCATGAAAACCACTTAAGTAATCCAGCCAATTTTATTATTTTCTTTTATTTATCCCTTAACCATATTTATTTGTTTGTCTGTCTTTTTTGTGATTTGAACTGATAACAAAGGGTTTTGGATTGAAACTAAAGACCAATTAGATTACTTTTTTGTTTAATTTAGCTCTTCTAAATTTATTATATTGCTAATAAATAGCTAAGTCTTTTGTTAAGATACATTGATTATTGCAAACAAAAATAGAATTTCCTGGAAAAGCTCAGCTCTGTGAAGAGAAATCAGAATTAATGTTTCTGGTCCAGTGGCTGTTGCTCAGAACCTTCCTCTGTTCTGAGATAAAGTCACTGGACCTGAAACACTAACTCTGATTTCTCTGCACAGGTGCTGCCAGACCTGCTGAGCTTTTCCAGCAACGTCTGTTTTTGTTTCTGATTTACAATATCTGCAGTTTTTTTGGTTTTTATTGGTTATTACAAAGTTTGGGTTTGGTTATTCAAAACATCAAGTTATGAGCCATTGACATCAATTTTGAGAGACTCTGAAGGTTTTAATTTTACCATGCTGTGAATAGGAGGTAGAAAGGATGATTTGTTTTGGCCGTCTGTCTCTTGTTGTAACAACAAGACATGCCTCAACAATTTTCCACATTGCCAGCTAGTTGCCAGTGTTGTAAATTTATAGGAATAGTTTGGTTAAAAGCACTGATCATTCTGGAGCACAATTGTTGGAATTTTGTCAGGGCTCAAGTCTTTACAATATCTATTACAGTTAACAATTTCTTGATGTCCCGTGAAATGAGTTGCATTGGCTGACAATTGGCGTCTATAATGCTGCAAATTGCAGGACCATCCTGTACTTGATAATTCTGCTGAAGAAGTTTCAAATGCTTCATCCTTTTCTTCTGAACTGATGTGTTGGGTCTCCATCTCTTTGACATGGAACTTCCTCCTTTTGTTAGTTATTTAATTGTCCACCATCATTCACAACTGGATGTGGCAAGGCTGCAGAGGTTAGATCTGATCCATTGGTTGTGGGATTGTTTAGCTTTGTTGCACGCAAGTGGTCTTGTGTTGTAGCTTAATCAGATTGACACCTTATTTTTAAGAATGTCAGGGCCTGCTCCTGGGAAACCCTGATACTCTCTCCTTTGAATCAGGGTGATTCCCTGTTTAATCATTGAATGGAGGGCGTGTGTGCTGCAACAGGAAGCTGCAAATTGTAGTTGTGTTCTAATCTACAGCTGCTGATGATCCAGTTTGAATGACTAGATCTGTCTGGAATAGTGACAGTGCAACCCAAGAAGGATATCCTCAATCTGAAGGTAGGACTTCACCTTCACACATGCTTTGCAGTAGTCACACTTACTAATATGGTCACAGACAGATACATTTGTAAAAGGTTGATTGATGAGGATGATATCAAGAAGGTTTTCCCCTCCATTTATTTCCTCCTCAATCTGCCGCAGATTCAGTTTAACAGTTTTGTCCTCTATGTTGTTAGTGAATCCCCTTAGTGATGGATGGTGATGTTTTCCACTGTTCTTACCAACCTCAGTGCTGCTTCTTTGGTGTTCAATATGGAGCAGTATTAGTTCATCAGCTGAGAAGCAGGCAGAAGATGAAGGTCAGCAGGAGGTTTCCATGACTATGTTTGACTCAAAACAATGAGATTTCTTTGAATCCGGAGTCAATGTTCAGAACTTCTAGGGCAACTCCTTCCCAATTATTTTAATGTTGTGTCACAATATCTGGTCTGCTGGTGGGACAGGACATTGCCAGGGATGATAATGTTGGACTCTTTTCCTACACCTTGCATTCAAAAAGGTTTCTGCACTATAACATGTAAGTTGTTAGGTGAGACAAGTGCACCAGACTATCTAGAATCTTGATGTATAACAATAAGGGTGTCTCTTTAACTAATGAATTTTAAGGATTGAGAAAGAAGTAGATTAAGAAAGGTGGTGAATTAGTCATACAACTTGTAGAAATAAGGGAAAAAGAAGTCTGGTTTAAGAAATAGATGAAATAATGCAGAAACGGAAAATAAGAGCAATTTATTATCCAAAGAAATAGGACTTCAGTTTCAAGTACACAGATTCTAGTCTTGAGAGATTGATTGGGATTGGATTAGCTAATGCAATTAATTTATTAAGAATATACTTACACTATAAATTACTAGACTTAATTTTATTTGGTAAGTTTAACAGGCAATTAATAAGCAAATTGTTAAAAAGGAAAATTAAGGACTATTTCTTGCAAAACTACAGTGAAATGAGGCAAATTGATCAGCAAGTTCTGGGCTTCGTAACTGTCACCACATCTCTTAATTCCCTGAACATGCTGGCTGGCCTGCCCATTACAATCAATCTACAGTGTTAATACTAGGGTTTTGTGGCACAGTGAATCATAGAATCCCAACAGTGTAGAAGGAGACCATTCAGCCCATCAAGTCTACACCAACATTCTAGAGAGCATCCTACTCAAACCCACACCTCTACCCTTGTGGTCCCATATTCCCCACCCCCACCCTCCCCTAGCTTATCTCTCCACGCTTCAGGCTCTCTGCCTTTATTCCTGATGAAGGGCTTTTGCCCGCAATGTCGATTTTGCTGCTCCTCGGATGCTGCCTGAACTGCTGTGCTCTTCCAGCACCACTAATCCAAAACTATATTTATCGTGGCCAATCCATCAAGCCTAGACATCCCTGAACACTTTTTTTTAGAATGGCCAATCCACATCATTGTACTGTGGGAGGAAATCAGAGCAACCTCATGTAGACACAGGAACAACATCTAAACTCTACACAGTCATCCAAGGCTGGAATTGAACCCAGAATCTCTGACACTGTTAGTCAGCAGTGCCGACCATTCAGCAAACATGAATGAAGTAAATATCACAAACTGGTTTCAACATAGAAAATATTAATCTAACAAACCAGTCTACAGGGCCATTTGATTAAATGTATTCCCTTGCATAATTCAAGTAACATAATTTTCAGAAATAAGCAAAGAGTCTTATTTTAAAATATACCATTTGCAGAATCACATTCTATTCATACAGTTCATGGCAAGGTAACCCAAATTGGGGTTTTTAAAAGTTTTAAAGTTGATCATTTCACAAAATGAAACTGCAAATTGTCCTTTGATTTAAAGGTAGCTTCCTTTTTCTGGTCAGTTGTTACATTGAATTCTGATCAGATTTATAGAATTAAAAATAAAAGCAAAATATGACAGATACTGGAAATCTGAAATAAAAGCAGAAATGGCTAGAGACATTCAACAGGTCAAGCAGGATCGGTGGAGAAAGAAACAGCGTTAAACTTTCAAGTCCAGCGAGTGGTTTTTTTGGGAATGAAAGCCTCTAGCACTTACTGTTTTTATTATAGGATGAACATGCTGATATGAAGCAATCCAGCAATTTTAGAAGTTAATATGGCAGTCACATTTGTGACTATATGAAAGGGCTTTTATGTAGCATTACAGCTCCAACAAATTTTCAATCAAATTATTATGTCAATATACTTTGTTACTTTCAAAGGGTATCTGTAAAGACAACGTTTTCTTCATAGGATTAAGTCAAATTGACAGAAGGCATGGAACATAAAGTTGAGCACTTTTTAAATTGTTGAATCAGTAAAATTAACGACTGTGCCAAATTTCATGACATTGGTGTAGGCTTTTTTACATACATGGTTACTGCTCCAGAATTTTGTGAATATAATTCAAATAGGAATTCCTAGAGAGATTACTACTTGATCATTTTTTTTGTCCTACATTTTTAGCACTTAGCCCCTGCATTACTTCTTTAAACAGCAATATGCTACTTTGTGTGATTCCCTTCCCCCAGCCCATTACATCCTTACATATTTTCTAAGCTGAAAATGTGTTGCTGGAAAAGCGGAGCAGGTCAGGCAGCATCCAAAGAGCAGGAAATTTGACGTTTCAGGCATAAGCCCTTCATCAAAGGGCTTATGCCCGAAACGTTGAATTTCCTGCTCTTTGGATGCTGCCTGACCTGCTACGCTTTTCCAGCAACACATTTTCAGCTCTGATCTCCAGCATCTGCAGACCTCACTTTTTCCTACATATTTTCTAATCAAACTTGCCAGAAATATTTTTACGCACCTCTGGAGCAGCATCTTTTCATTATTATTATTACCACACAAGGTGCTGAGAATGAACTACATTTGAGAGATCTCATAGCATTGCATTATTTAGAAGATGAAACCAAGTTGATGAGCTGACAACAAACAATGTTTGTCAACCTTTAACATACTTCAGGAATTCTTTCCAATTTCCCATGAGAGGATGTTAGTATGATTTATACATAAATTAAACTTAGCTTATAGCTCCTTACAACTTGCATACCAGAAACTGGAGTTGATGGTAGATATGTATTTTCACCATTCCCCCTGACCTCCCCCTCACAGAGGACGAACAATCAGTCCTCAGCAAAGGACTCACCTTCATCCCCCTCCACCCATGCATCAATGAATTTAATACACACTGTGATTCGAACACTTCTTCCGCCGCCTCCGCCTCTATGCTTCCTTTCACAATCAGAGCTCCCGCCCACCTTCCAAGGACCCCTTCGCCCGCCTCCAACACACTGCATCCACCTGGACACCCCGTGCTGGCCAATTACCTGCCCTCGACCTCTTCATTTCCAACTGCCATCAGGACATTAACTGCCTCAACCTGTCTACCCCCCTCCCCCACTCCAACCTCTCACCCTCACAACGTGCAGCCCTCCAATCCCTTTGCTCCAATCCCAACCTCACCATCAAGCCAGCAGATAAAGGGGGTGCAGTAGTAGTCTGGCGCACTGACCTCTACACTGCTGAAGCCAAATGCCAACTTGAGGACACCTCTTCCTACTGCTGCCTTGACCATGACCCCACCCCCCATCATCAAACCATCATCTCCCAGACCTTACAGAACCTCATCATCTCAGGAAATCTCCCACACACAGCTTCCAACCTCATAGTCCGGGAACCCCGCACTGCCCAGTTCTACCTCCTTCCCAAGATCCACAAGCCTGACCACCCTGGCCGACCCATTGTCTCAGCATGCTCCTGCCCCACTGAACTAATTTCTACCTACCTCGACACTGTCCTATTCCCCCTAGTCCAGGAACTCCCCACATACATTCGAGATAACACCCACGCCCTCCACCTCCTCCAAGACGTCCTTTTCCCTGGCTCCCAGTGCCTCAGCTTCACCATGGATATCCAATCCCTCTACACCTCCATCCGCCATGACCAGGGCCTCTGTTTCTTCCTCTCCTGACATCCCCAACAGGACCCTTCCACTGACACTCTCATTCGTTTGGTCGAACTGGTCCTCACCCTCAAAAATTTTTCCTTCGAATCCTCCCACTTCCTCCAGACCAAAGGAGCACCCGTATGGGCCCCAGCTATACCTGTCTCTTTTTTGGCTATGTAGAACAGTCCATCTTCCGTAAGTACACCAGCACCACACCCCACCTCTTCCTCCGCGACATTGATGACTGCATTGGCGCCACTTGTGCTCCCACGAGGTGGTTGAGCAATTCATCAACTTCACCAACACATTCCACCCTGACCTTAAATTTACCTGGACCATCTCTGACACCTCCCTCCCCTTCCTGGACCTCTCCATCTCCATTAATGATGACCGACTTGACACCGACATTTTTTACAAACACACCGACTCCCACAGCTACTGGATTACCCTTCTTCCCACCCTACCTCCTGCAAAAATGCCATCCCGTATTCCCAATTCCTCCACCTCCACTGTATCTGCTCCCAGGAGGACCAGTTCCACCACAGAACACACCAGATGGCTTCCTTCTTTAGAGACCGCAATTTCCCTTCCCACGTGGTTAAAGATGCCCTCCAATGCATCTCGTCCACATACCACACCTTCACCCTCTGACCCCACCCCTCCAACCCATAACATGGACAGAACGCTGCTGGTGCTCACCTTCCACCCTGCCAACCTTCGCATAAATCAAATCATTCGCCGACATTTCTGCCATCTCCAAACGGACCCCACCACCAGTGATATATTTCCCTTTCTGCCTTCTGCAAAAACCATTCCCTCCGTGACTACCTGGTCAGGTCCATGACCCCCTACAACCCATCCTCCCATTCTGGCACCTTCCCCTGCCACCGCAGGAATTGTAAAACCTGTGCCCACACCACCTCCCTCACCTCCATCCAAGGCCCTCAAGGAACCTTCCACATCCATCAAAGCTTTACCTGCACATCCATTTATTGTATCTGTTGCTCCCAATGCGGTCTCCTCTACATTGGGGAGACTGGACACCTCCTAGCAGAGCGCTTTAGGGAACATCTCTGGGACACACACACCAATCAACCACACCGTCCTGTGGCCCAACATTTTAACTCTCCCCTCCCACTCTGCCGAAGAGGTCCTGGGCCTCCTTCACCGCTGCTTCCTCACCACCAGACGCCTGGAGGAAGAACGCCTCATCTTCTGCCTCGGAACACTTCAACCCCAGGGCATCAATGTGGACTTCAATAGTTTCCCCATTTCCCCTTCCCCCATCTCACCCCAGTTCCAAACTTCCAGCTCAGTACTGTCCCCATGACTTGTCCTACCTGCCTGACTTGTCCTAACTGCCTATCTTCTTTTCCACCTATCCACTTCCCCCTCCCCCCTGACCTATCACCTTCATCCCCACTCCCAATTCATTTATTGTACTCTATGCTACTTTCTCCCCACCCCCACCCTCCTCTCATTTATCTCTCCACCCTTCAGGCACTCTGCCTGTATTCCTGATGAAGGGCTTTTGCCCGAAACGTCGATTTTACTGCTCCTCGGATGCTGCCTGAACTGCTGTGCTTTTCCAGCACCACTCTAATCTAGACACATGTATTTAATCCAGACAGGCAATGCTCTAAAATGTTGGTGAAACACTCTTCCAGCTTGAAACAAAATTGAAGATATTTTTAGCTTTTCTGTAATTCATCAATATTCAATCAATGGTGCTATTCATTTTGAGAAGAATGTCAGATCATTTTAATGACTCACAACCAGCTGTGCTAGAAAGTTTGTGGAAAATTTAATTCGCAACTGTACTAGCTAATCAATGTAGACAGAGAAACAGTCAAAGGTCAATATTTCCAGTTTTCTGTCTAGCTATGGATCGAGAGGGCAGATGTGTGTATGATCCATATTTGTTTGTTAGATTGTAGGAAAGGACCCTGATTTATTTTTAGTTTGAAATCAATCAAATTTGGAGAAATCATTGACTAGTAAAATGATGCTTAATCCAATAGTTTGTGCACTTTGGTAGGTTTCAATATTTGTTGTGCCAAAAAGGTTATGAGCTTAATTGAATTGAATTGATATTTATAATAGTTGGGACTCTGTTCACTTGGTTATTATAAATTGAAGCAGCTTGACAATTTGCATCTGGCTTCTCATTCAGATTGCAAAAAATACACACATAAATGTAAGGTCGTCAATTCACATTACACAAAGCTTTCACTGTCCTGGGTCATAGGGTCAGATATTCGACAGTTACATACAACATATGAATAAGGAGCAGGAGTATGCCATTTAGCCCCTCAAGCCTGCTCCACGACTCAATAAAATCATGTCGGCTTTGACTGTAAACTCCAATCCAAATTCCCACCTACAGCTTGATAATCTTTCATTCCCTGCCTTGGAGATATCAAAGGATTCTGCCATCACCACCTTTTCAAGAAAAAGAGTTCTGAAAACTCATAAAGGACTGAAAGGCAAAAAAAAAGTTCCTAATCTCAATTTTTAATGGGCCACACCTGATTTTTAACAGTGGCCCTCGTTCTAAATTCTCCCATAATAGGAAACATCCTTTCTACATGTATCATATGAAAACCACTCAGCTTTTATGTCAGGAATCTTAAAGGACCCTGAATTATGTGGGCTTTAGCAAGAATTCTGGGAAAACTGCATTACAAGTCCAGCAAGACATTTCTGAACTAGCTGCAATTTCCAACTAAGTCTCAGATGTTGAGATGAGACTCTCTCTACACAGTGGCGAGATGCCTATTGGTGATTATTGATAGTTAACAGTCTCATTAATATCAGTCTTGCTTTTTTAATACATCATTTTCTATCTTAGCACTCACTCCTAGGAAACTAGATGTCAACATTTGTCACGTACCATGTGACTCCAGCTCCCCACTTGTGCCTCCAGGCCTTTGGATTGGACACTAGCAACAACAGCTCAAGACATGCTCCAGGGCACCAGCCACATGCACATCATGACCATTGACTTTGGTATCTGACACATGCCACCTCTGCAATCTACTTGAAGAGTGCGTCTGAATTTCAAATCTTCACCTCAGGGCGCAACAAACATTGCAATGCTGCCACAAGGACACTTTGTATGCAGTGACGCTTTGCACACAGCTTATTCACTGGACCAGGCTGTGTAACAGGGCTGATCATTTGGGCTCTTAACCCTCACTCACTTTCAGCCCACCTGGATGCTCAGAGCATTCTTATCTTTCCATGCCTTGCTTCGTCTTTGTAGCTTTGCACATTCACCGAGAGATACCAGGATCATAGTACTTCTGTCTTGTCTTGCTGTTTAGTGCAAACACAAAGCCAGAAGCTTTTCCTGGTTGTCACAACAAGGGATCCTTCTGTTGGGGATTCTAGCATATTTAATCAAGGGACACCTTCGTTACCAATTGAGGGGCTTGGGCACAGTCAGTCAGTCAGTTAGAAAGGGCAGGGTCAGGATCCCTTACTCGTAAGGGGTGAAAGGCTAAATGTCAAGTGACTCACTACCAGTTGTGCAATTTCTCCTGGAATGAGAGAAAGGGAAGGATTGATTGAAATGAAAGTGGATGGCACAACGTTTAGTAGTGGGCGAGGTGGCGGAAGTGTGACAAGTTATCCTGAGTGAGTTAATGGACAGCACAGAGGACATGCAGGGGAGTCCATTTGGGATGTGTCAGAGCATATAAGGTAAGATGATGCCTGCAATAGTGAGAATATTGATAAAAGGTGGCAAACAATGTCTGGCAAAGACAAAAGAAACTCTGGTAGAGGTCTGTAGTAGTACTGATGTGCAACTCAGCCATCAGACATTGGTATAGAGGTGAAAGACTAATCAAACCATCTAGTAGCTGGTTGCCTCTGAAATTTCTCTCCTAGCTAGTGCTTGTCCTCCATGAAGTTTTACCCAGCAAAGCGAATTATTAGTGGTCTTGGGACCAAAACGATCTCAACCTGTTCTCAAACTTTAAATGGATACGAAACACAATTCACTGGCTTGCAGCCAGAATGGAATGCGAGTGCACGATTAGTGGGCCACTTTTGATAAGCACAACTGGTGCTGCGAGATGAACTGATATAGAGGATGAGCCGCAGTGGGAGGTGAATGCAATAGCAGAGATACAGTGAGTGTGAGGGAATCAGTGAAAGATGATGGCACTTATCCTCATAAAATGAAGAAGGTCAATGATCTGGGCATTCCTCTAGATGGTTGAGACTGCACTGATATGGGTAGCAATCTTGACCCAGGCAGGCAGTATCTGGTGTTGTGGCCTTCAGTTCCAGTCCTGGGGGTAGAGTTTAGCCCTCCTGTGCATCACCCTGTCCATCAGGACCTCTAGCTCTCTGTGAGGAAAGTAAGACACCAATTTCCCCTGCTCTGTCATTTCTGGCATAAATGTTGCTTACTGTGCAGGACAACTCTAGACTGCCTTTTAAAGATTCTACCCCACTGGGAATGATTCTGGGATGCCCTGGAAAGTGGTGAGTTCCTCTAAATATGGAGAAGGATAGAATTGAGCTAGCATCTAATGTGAGTAACACCACATAGGGCAGTGTAGATAGTAAATGAGGTGGATTTGGATGATTTGGTGAGAAATTTCGCTCTGCCTGATTAAGAGAAACCCTCCATGAAACTTGATGAAATTAACAGTTAGCCAACATATGACAAAATTCAGTCCTATAGGTTTGCATCCACTGTAGATTAAAAGGCAACTTGATCAAAACATAAACTGTCCAAGCTTTCCTCATAAGACAACCCGCCCATTCTAGGTATTAGTCAAGTAAACCTTTGACTTATCTGATATATTTATTGTTAAGTGTGTTTTGTTACAAAATACAATAAAAAGTGCTGTTTGGTGATGTTACTCTCCAGTGTCATCTTAAGACACAGAAAACATCTTCATTATGAGTCCTTGCTGGACCTCACCAATGCAGATGCCACCAATGCTGCCGGTTACCGTACTTACCCAAACTGGATTCTGCTGCTGCAATGAGTCTACTTTGGGCCCACCTCGCTGATGCAGTCACTACTAATGCCGCCAAGTGGGCACAAATTCACCTCCACCACTGCCTTCATGACGCTACTCTGTGAGCAGACATGTCAGGAACCCAAATCTACCTTTGCAGCAGCAGTCATGAGTCAGCATTGCTAGGCCTACTGGAATTCACGCTGCTGGGCTCATTCACTGCTGCCGATGCTGTTGCTGTAACTGACCTCTTCACCTAGAGGTAAGTTAAATAAAATAGAAGAGAAAAAAGAGAGAGAAAAAAGAAAAGAAACTAAAAGTGGACAAAGTAGATGAGTCCCGGACTCAGAAGCCCCTACTCCACCACCACCTTACCTCAATTTCCTCCCGTGCATTTACGTTCATCCTTAAATAAGGTGTGGTCACAGCAGTGCCCTTTGTTATTTATATAAATGATGCAGATGTGAACATAGGATGTGTAGTTAGTAAGTTTAAGATACTAAAATTGGAGTTGCAGTGGACAGCAAAGACGGTTACCTCAGATTACAACGGGATCTTGATCAGATGGACCAATGGGCTGAGGAGTGACAGATGGAGTTTAATTTAGATAAGTGTGAGGTGCTGAATTTTGGAAAGGTAAATCAGGGCAAGATATAGACACTTACTAGTAAGGTTGTGGGGAGAGTTGCTGAACAAAAAAACCCCTTGGAATGCAGGTTCATAAATCTATGCCCTCTTGTTCTTGTTTCCTTTATGAGTGGAAGTAGCCCACTCCTGATTTTGATCGCCTCTATAAGATCTCCTCTTAGACTTCTCTCCAAAGAGAACTGTCCCAGTTTCTTCAATTTATCCTCATAACTGATGTTTGTCATCCCTTAAAGTGTTCTTTTAAACCAACTCTGCACTCTTTCCAATGCGATCACATCCTTTCTGTTATTTGGTGCCCAAAACTATACACAATTAACTGGTGGGCTGTTCTTTACATCCCCTTTTCAATAAGGACATAAAGTTTGCTGTTCTCCAATCCTTAAGCACCATCCTGAATCCAGAACAGATTGAAAGATAATTTCAGTGCCATGCAGTTTCACTGACACTTTCATCAATATCCTTAATACATCTCATTTGGTCCCAGTGCCTTATCAACTTTAAAGATTAACAGTTTATCCAACATCATTTTGAAACTCTTTTAGTTACTGAGTTTCTTCCTTTGTCAGCATGACAGGTAGCGTCTGCCTTGTAAATAAAGACAGATGAGAAGTATTCATTTAAGACTACAACCATGCATTTTGCTTCTGTGTAAATCCCCTTTTTAGCTCCTAATACACCTAATTTCTCCCTTTACTACCTTTTTTTGGATGGATGTACATGGACAACTTTGAAATTTCCTTTTAAGTTAACCATCAACCATTTTTCATAAATTTTCTTTCCTCTCATATTTGCATTTGCATTTTCCCTCTGAACCTTTGATATTCAACTTTGTTCTTAATCGTATTTATGACCATTCACCTATCAAAAGCACCCCTTTTAACTTGATTTCTATCTCTTTTGTCATCCAGAGCTCTGGTTTTGTGTGCCCTCCCTGTCTCTTTTGGGGAAATATATCTTTATTGTGTCCAAACTATTTCCTATTTGAAGATAGCCCATTGATCCATTTCTGATTTTCCCAACAGCCATTGGTTCTAGGTGATCCACTCAACTCTGTTATTATTGAAGTTGACTCTCTGCCAGTTGATTATTCTTACACTAGATTGGCCAATGTCATTTTCTATTGTCATCCTATCATGCAGTGATCACTGACTTGTAAATGTTCTCCGCTGTCATTTCATCTACTTGAATTCACATAATTCCCAAGAACCAGATATAGCACTGCCTTCTTTCTTGTTAGGCTGTAAGAAATTCTCCTGAACACAATGCAGCAATATTTGTACCTTGCTGCCCATTATGCTCCCACTATCCCAATTGATATAAGAACGTAGTAAGAACTAGGAGCAGGAGTAGCCATTTGGCACTTTGAGCCTTCTCCACCATTCAACAAGATCATGGCTGATCATTTCTTGGCCTCATCTCCACTTCCCCACCCTCTCACTGTAACCCATAATTCCTTCATTGTTCAAAAAGTATCTATCTTAGCTTTCAAAACATTTACTGAAGTAGCATCAACTATTCCACTGGACAGGGAATTCCATGGATTCACCACCCTCTGGGTGACGAAGTTTCTTCTCAATTCAGTCCTAAGTCTACTCTCCCTAATTTTGAGGCTATGCCCTGTTGTCCTAGTTTCATCTGCAAGTGAAAACATCCTCTCTATGTCTATTTTATTTATTCCCTTCATAATTGTATATGTTTGTATAAGATCCCCCCTCATTTTTGTAAATTCCAATGAATATACTCCCAGTTTATTCAGTCTCTCCTCATAAGTCAACCGCCTCAACTCCAGAATCAACCGAGTGAACCTCCTCTGCACCCACTCTAGTGCCAGTGCATCCGTTCTCAAGTAAGGACACCAAAATTGCACACACTACTCCAGCTGTGGCCTCACCAGCACTCTATACAGCTGTAACTTAACCTCCCTGCTTTTAAAATCTATCCTTTTAGCAATGAAGGACAAAATTCCATTTGCCTTCCTAATTACCTGTTGTACCTGCAGACCAATCTTTTGTGATTCATGCACAAGGACACCCAGGACCCTCTGCATAGCAGCATGCTGCAACTTTTTACCATTCACGTAATAATCCCTTTTACTGTTACTTCTACCAAAATGGGTAGCTGCACATTTATTAACATAGTATTCCATCTGTCAGACCTTTGCCCACTTATTTAAAGTATCTATGTTCCTCTGCGAAGTTTTCACAGTTTTCTGCACACTTTGTTCTGCCACTCATCTTCATGTCATCTGTGAACTTTGGCACAAACACGTGGTTCCCTACTCCAAGTATCTATATAAATTGTGAATATTTGAGATCCCAACACTGATCCCTGAGGCAAACCACTAGTTACTAATTGCCAGCCACAATAGCACTCATTTATCCCCACCCTTTGCTTCTTGTTAGTCAACTAATCCTCTGTCCATGTAATACTTTGCCCAAAGTACCATGCATCTTCATCTTATACAGCATCCTCTTGACAAAGGCTATTTGGAAAGCTAACACCACATCTACTGGGTCCCCATTGTCCACTGTGCTCGTAATGTCTTCATAGAATTCCAAAGATTAGTTAAACATGATCTGCCTTTCATGAACCCATGTTGCATCTGCCCAATAGGACAATTTCTATGTAGGTGCCTTTCTATTTCTTTCTTGATATATTAGCCATTAAAGTTTCTCACAATAACTGCTCAATAAATTTTGCATTCTTTGTAATTTCCTTGGAGATATGTTCCTGTACATATCATTCCCACAGGTTGATGGTCTTTATATTACTCTGAACAATTTAATTGCATATTTCTTATTGCATAGTTGTCACTAAATCACTGCTGTCTTCGAAACCTCTGGAACATTCTCTTACTGTAATGCTCTCCTTAACCAAAACTCCTACCCAACTTCTTTTTTTTGCCTTTCTGAACACTTTATAAGCAGGAACATTTAACACCCAAACTGACCTTTCATTAAACCACATCTCTGTTACAGGACATCTATACCTGTAACTCTCCAGTTATATTAACTGGACTCCATGCATTCACATATATGCAGAGTAACCCTGATTTAGACTTCATTACATTCTCCCTTCCCCTGAATAAACCTATCCATTTACTATTCTCTGTTTTAGAGATAACTATGTCTCCCAGCATTTTGTAAAACTAACATTACTTTCTAATATTCTCTCTGGTACTCTCACCATTGCTGATTTAGTCTGAACAATGGCATTATGCCCCATAAGGGACTGAGTCCTGCCTCTGTTCAGATGTAACTCTTTTGGCTTGTTTATGTGTCATCTACCCCAGAGCTAGTCGTAATGTCTCCCTCCTGCAGCATTTTTCTAGGCACGCATTCATCTTATCTACATATTCCTGTACACACTCACACATGGCACTGGGTGTAATCTGGAGATGATAAATTTAGAGATTTTGCTTGCAAAAGTTTGAATTTTTCCCATTCAAGTTTTTGCATCTTGCTGCTCTAGTAGCCTATTCGACAGTACTCATGAAATCCCCTGGGAGGAATTTGGTTCCAGTTCTGGTGGGGTGCAATCCATCCAGTTCAATGCCTCAAAAGTCTAAATCTCTTCCTCCTACACTATCCTTCCAGCCACATATAAGCCTGTCTATTCTCTATTTCACATTTTGTCAACATATAGCACTGGAATGACTCCTGAAATTATTACGTTTGAAATCCTGCTTTCCCATTTATTTCTTAGATCCCTATTATCTGATTTACAGGAATTCATTCCACTTCTTACCCATGTTATTGGTACTATCATGGACTATAACCTCTGGCTGATTTCCCTTCCTCCTTATGAATGTCTTGTAGATGCTCAGTGGCATCCTTGACCTGGCACCAAGGAGGAAAAATGCTATCCTGGTATCATGATGCAGTGCAGAAAAATCTACCAGTTCTTTTATGATAAAATCCTCTGTCCCGACTGCTCTCATTTACTTTAATCCCCATCCAGCCCACTGCAGCTCAGTCATCATTAGTGCTATAGACTTGCTCTTATTGCATTCTTCTGAGAAACCATTTCCCTAGCAGTATCAAAAATCTTTTAGAGAGGGAGATGACTTGAGGGTTTTCATGCACTAACTACCTGGTGCTTATACTCTATTTAGCAGTCTCCATTCTCTTTTTGCCTGTGCACTTTTTACATACACATCCTTCTGAATATGCCAACCATGAAGATCTCTGTCTTGCAGATACTGTACACTAACTCCAGCCATTGCTCCAGTTCTGGAACACAGATTTCCACTAGCTTCTGCTGGAGACTCTTTCTGTCCATATGATCACCCTGAACACTAAGTCCCAGACTTCCAACATCACCCATGAGGTGAATTCCACCTTGCTGAACTGTCCTGCCATAATGTATCCTTAAATTACTCTCTTTGCATTTACTTCCTCTATTAAACATATACTAGGGATCTTACCTTGTGTTTGTGACATCAGTAGAATAGATGGAGCCAACATAATATGGAAATTAACCCCTTCATCACCATTACCTTATACAACAACCAGAACTACCCACATTTTTAAGGGTCTTTGATTTATTGAACTATGTTTCAGTCCCCTCTGTTTCGTGCAGTGGGAGTTTAGCAGAAATCATTGGAAAAAGGATGGAGTCTGGTTATGCTAGGTCCCAGTTGATTCTGAGATTTCTGGATAGCCTTGAAAGCAATAGAAGCACTGCCTGTTCCTAAAAAAGTGAAAAATATCAAGAGATATGGAGTTAGTAATGAGGTCTTGGTATGCTTATGGTCTTATTTTCCCAGCACAGGTGCAATATTGGTGTCTAGGTATGGTCAAGTGGGTGCACTGGGAGGGAGGAGGTCAAGATTAGAGAATTGATTTGGATAATTGAAGAAAAGATTTGAATTAAGATTTCTCACACCAGGGATAAGAACTTTGGTATCTTTAATCCAAATACCAAACAGGACCTAAATTTGCAGCCGCAGGTGTCACTTGAATACCAGAGATGCTTCAATAGCAGAGGAGATACCTGGAACCTCGTGGAGTGCCCTCACATTGATCATGCAAACGCCAACAGCATGCTGTGAATGCATTATGCTAAAAATGTTTTTTACGATAACCTTTATTGCCGAATATAATTTCATACTTCCTAGATTCTATTGCCACATAAACAATAACCCACCATGAAAATTTTAAAAATCAGAATAATTTAATTGTGTCAATCAGGTTTATTTAATCATCACCCCTTTTTTGATGTTTTTGGTCTTCTTTATCCCTCAACTTCTTGTCTGGCTGCCAAATAAGCAAACATTAAAAAGAAAGAACACTTTTGTACATTGAACTTCAGCAAGTCACCTATTTTAGCTATGCAATCAGAAATGTTAAGGATCTGATCTTTAAAAGAAAGTATCAATTAATTATAGATACGATTTTGTTGGTTTTGTTTAAGATTCTACCAGTCATTTGAGAAACACTCTTCCATGTTCCTTCAGTAGAATACAACCTGCACAAAACTCCTTAGTTCAGGGCTACTGATAGTGACCAAACGAGGCAGGCTTTGTAAGTTCTCACAGCAGCAAATTCCAGACAAGAACGATACATTCTTGTTAAGTAACGTATTAAAGGAATGTAGAGCAAAATTGACTAATTAGTGTTGAAGCACAACAGGTTAGCCATAGCCCCTAAAGCTCTTTTTCTATTTGAGAGAGGCAATTTGTTGAAGGACACCACTCCACAAGCATGGGCAAAGTAAGGAGGCAGGCACGGTTCTACAGGGATTGAACCCACACAGTTAGCATCCTTCTACATCTACAATCATTTAGTCAATTGAACTAACTGATCCAGGCTGATGGAATGGTGGAGTAGGCATCAGAGGTTGAATAGCTTACTTGTGTTCCTGTATTCCCAATTCACTGGCTATCAGCAAGCACACAGCAGTTGTGCTGTCACAATTTCCAAATTTGAGCTTGTGGTGGTGGGCCATATATCTCACCATGATTGAAAGGCCAGAAAACATAACCAAGCTTTGTCTTTATTGTGTTAGGTTCTGAAATAACTGTTGGTATTCTGAAAATTTTGAAATTATCAATTTTTCCACAAGTTTGAAACCATTAGTTTTACCTATAGGTTATTGAGATTTCTATTGAAACCGCAATTTCCCTGTAAAAATGGTGTGTGAATGAGATGCTGCAATGTTTACTCTCACCAGACAACTTCTCAGCTGTGTTGTCATTTTCAGGCCTGTGTGAGTTTCTGCGCATGTGTGAATGACTGTGCACATCAAACATTGTCAGCCAGTATTATGAAAAGTTATTTCGGGAGGCATAGAGTTGCTGGAATGGCAAATAAACATTGATAGTTTCCTTTGGAATCCCTCCAAACCTGGTCTGGCATGAGAACTAGATTAGAAATTGGTTCAACTTTACATTGAGACCAATTTAGGTAAAATATTTACATTTGCAGAGGTTACAGCATTTAAGTTGTCAATTGCAATCTGGATTTAAGTAATGTGTGCTTTTACTGCTAATTGCTCCTCTAAATAAAGACTGTCAGCAGTTGTATGTCTCTGCAAATACACAAATAACAAAATAATGGTTGCATTTCCCTGGAAAAGGAACTGAGTAAATAGATTTCTGATTGAAAAGCAACTAGAAAGGTACAAGCATTTTGCTACTTGTCATGTACAAGGTGTGAGAGACCTGCTGAAATCCTGGGCACCTTGCCATTGTACATATTCTGTGAGTTTTGAGAGAAGCATTTGTGTATTTTTGTTAACTCACATGTTTGTAGAGATTTGAATAACCATCTAGCATTTCATGAGTTTAAACAAAGGAAGATGATTGTTTATTTAAGTACTAACGCCAAAATGGAATGTTACAGCATTAGCTCATACAATCACACCCACAAAAGAGGAAAGTACTGTGGGACAAAATGGAGTTCATTTTCAAGTCATAAACAAAAGTTCATGATTGTCTCATATTTGAAGAAATACAGTGCATGCCTATTGAAAGGCCTTCCTCACAGATGTGATCATTGTCTAAACTGCACCATCTTTATACCTGTGTGCCGTACTCCAAAGTTTAAATGTCCAGCAGACACTTTGGAGGTTATTGTGAAAGTGTAAGTAAGGTTAGTGAGGAGCCAGGTGGAAGATGATTGAGGATTGGAAAACTGTCAATTTAACACCTTTATTCAAAAGGGCTAGAGATTTAAAAATGGTAACTATAGGCCAGTCAGCTTAACATCTGTAATTGGCAAAATGTTAGACTCTATTTTAAAAGATAATAGTAAACCATTTAGCAATGCATAAAATGATCATGCAGAGTCAATACGGCTTTATGAAGGGGAAATCGTACCTGATAAGTTCATTACAGGTCTTTCAGAAGTTAACAAGCAGGATAGATAAAGGGGAACAATAGATGAAATATATTTGGATTTCAAAAAAACCATAAGGTACCACAAGGCTACTTGATAAGATAAGAGCCCATGGTAATATAATTGAATAGATAGAGGATTGGCTAAATAATGTAAGACAGAAGGGAATTGAGAGAGTTTGGATATTTTCAGGGTGATGATCTGTAACCAGTAAATGAGCACAGGATTAATGCTGGTGCCACATTATTTACAATATGTATTAATGACTTGAATGATGGAAACAACTGTAATTTGTGGATGACAGAAAGTATGTGGGAAGACAAGTGAGGATGACATAAAGAGACTGTAGAGGGATGTAAATGGGTTTAATATGTGAGCAAAAGCTTGGCAGATGGAATATAATGTATGAAAATATGAGGTTATATACTTTGGCAAGAAGAATAGAAAAGTTAAGTATCATTTAAATGGGCAAAGGCTGCAGAAATCTACAACACAGAGGGACTTAAGTAGGAATCATTAAAAGCTAGTATCCAACATCAGTCGTTAATAGAGTAGGCAAATGGAAAGTTTCCAAGTCAATAGTAGAGAGGTCTAGGTAAAACTATGCAAGGCATTAATTTCAACTGTATTGAGAATATTGTAAATAGTTTTGGTCACTTTATCAAAGGAAAAATATGCTGGCATTGAAGGCAGTTCAGAGAAGGTCTCATAACCACAGTTCGGTTATGTTTACTTTAGCAATGGAAAGAGATAACTATATACGCAGGGCAAGAATTATAGCGGGGGAAAGGCAGTTATGATGTGAATACGATGCATATGATGGGGAAGGAAATTGCAGGGGAAGGGCACAATTCAAGTGTGGAGCTTATTCAAGGAACATCTCCTGTGAGTCCTTGATAAGTATGTACCTGTCAGGCGGGGAGGAAGTGGTGGAGCGAGGGAGCCGTGGTTTACTAAAGAAGTTGAATCTCTTGTCAAGAAGAAGACGAAGGCTTATGTTGGGATGAGATATGAAGGCTCAGTTAGGATGCTTGAGAGTGACAAGTTAGCCAGGAAAGTTATAAAGAGAGAGCTAATGAGAGTCAGGAGGGGACTTGAGAATTCATTAGCAGATAGGATCAAGGAAATTCCTAAAGATTTCTGTAGGTATATCAGTAATAAAAGAATGACTAGAATAAGATTAGGGCCAATCAAGGACAAGTGGGAAGTTGTGCATGGAGTTCGAGGAGATAGGAGAAGTGCTAAATGAATATTTTTGCCAGTATTCACACTGGTAAAAGATAATGTTGTAGAGGACAATACTAAGATAAAGGCTACTAGATGATACAGGATTGAGATTCACAATGAAGAGGTGTTAGCAATTCTGCAAAGTGTGAAAATAGATAAGTCCCCTGGGCCAGATGAGATTTATCCTAGGATTCTCTGGGAAGGCAGCAGGGAGATTGCAGAGCCTTTGGTTTTGATCTTTATGTCATCATTGTCTACAGGAATAGTGCCAGTAGACGGGGGGGACAGCAGATGTTGTTCCCTTGTTCAAGAAGTGGAGTAGAGACAACTCTGGTAATTATAGACTAGTGAGCCTTATTTCGGTTGTGGGTAAAGTTTTGGAATAGGTTATAACAGATAGGATTTATAATCATCTAGAAAGGAATAAGTTGATTAGGGAAAGTCAACATGGTTTTGTGAAGGGTAGGTTGTGCCTCACAGACCTTCTTGAGTTCTTTGAGAAGGTGACCAAACAAGTGGATGAGTGTAATGTGGTTGATGTGGTGTATATGGATTTCAGTAAGGAGTTTGATAAGGTGCCCCATGGTAGGCTATTGCACAAAATATGGAGGCATAGGATTGAGGGTGATTTAGTGGTTTGGATAAGAAATTGGTCAGCTGAAAGATGACAGAAGTTGGTGGTTGATGGGAAATGTTCATCCTGGAGTTCAGTTATGAGTTGTGTACTGCAAGGGTCTACTTTGGGGCCACTGCTATTTGTTATTTTCATAAACAACCTGGATGAGAGGATGGATTAGTAAATTTGAGGATGACACTAAGGTCAGTGGAGTTGTGGATAGTGGTGAAGGATGTTGCAGGTTACAAAGGGACATAGATAAGTTGCAGAGCTAGGCTGAGAGGTGGCAAATGGAGTTTAATGTGGAAAAGTGTGAGGTGATTCACTTTGGAAGGGGCAACAGGAATAAAGAGTACCTGGCTAACGTAAGATTCTTGGTAGTGCAGATGAGCAGAGAGATCTCGCTCTCCGTGTACATAGAACCCTGAAAGTTGCCATTCAGTTTGATAGGGTTGTTAAGAAGGCATATGGTATGTTCGCTTTTATTGGTAGAGGGATTGAATTGTGGAGCCATGAGGCAATGTAGCAGCTGTACAAAACTCCGATGTGGCCGCACTTGGAGTATTGCATACATTTCTGGTCACCGCATTATAGGAAGGATGTGGAAGCTTTGGAAAGGAGGAGATTTACTCGGATTTTGCCAGGTATGGACGGCAAGTGTTATGAGGAAAGGCTAATGGACTTACTAAGGCTGTTTTCGTTAGAGAGAAGAAGGTTGAGAGGTGACTTAATTGAAACATATAAAATAATCAGAGGGTTAGATAGGGTGGAGAGAGACAGCCTTTTTCCTCAGATGGTGATGGCTAGCGCAAGGGGACATAGCTTTAAATTGAGGGGTGATAAATATAGGACAGATGTCAGAGGTAGTTAATTTTCTCGGAGAGTAACAGGAGCATGGATCGCCCTGCCTGCAACAGTTATAGACTCACCAACTTTAAAGGCATTTAAATGGTCATTGGATAAACATATGGATTAGATTCCCTACAGTGTGGAAACAGCCCCTTCGGCCAACAAGTCCACACTGACCCTCTGAAGAGTAATCCACCCAGACTCATTTCCCTACATATATCCCTGCCTAATGCACTGAACACTATGGGCAATTTAGCATGGTCAATTCCTCTGACTTGTACATCTTTTGGAATGTGGGAGGAAAGCACCCGGAGGAAACCCACGCAGACATGGGGAGAATGTGCAAACTCCACACAGACAGTTGTCCCAGGCCGGAATCAAACCCGGATGAAAATGGAATAGTATAGGATAGATGGGCTTCAGATTGGTTCCATAGGTCGGTGCAACATCGAGGGCGAAAGGGCCTGTACTGCGCTGTAACGTTCTATGTTTATTCATCTGATTCTGTGTATGGAGATTTTTCTTATGAAGAATAGTTTGGGATTTTCCTCACTGAAATTCAGAAGAATGAGAGGAGTCTTTATTGAAACATATAGTACTTGTAAGGAGCTTGGCAGGGTATATATGTTGCTTTCCCTTGACAGTCCAGGTAAATGGATGAGAACTTATTCGTTGGTCAGAATGATCTGGTCCATAAAGGAAGGTGGGTGTCGAGTCCGGCTGGATCAGGCCAGGTTGGCGTTAGAAGGGAGATGGTGTTGTTTTGAGGTTTTGTTGAGCTTTTGATCTTGATGGAGTCAGGGTAGGGATGTCAGTTGTAGTGTTCCTGGGATTTGTGGGGAGTTTCATTGGGGATGTCTGTGGTAACTCAAGAGTTCAGGTTAATACACACAGGAGTCAGAGGAGATTTTCAGTCCTCTAGTTTTTCCTGGGTAGGTACTACATATAAACGTGTTAAGTTACTGTTTTTTTCCAATATGACTCTTCTTAGGAACTGTTCTGATGTTGTGTAGAAAACTCATATCAGACTGAAAACATTTAACACTTCCACTCTCCACAGATGTTGCCAAACCTGCTAAATTTCTGCATCACTTTCCTTGTTCTTCCCTATATCTAACCAAGAGACATTGCTCACACCAATTAGGAATCGTTCTCAGGAATGTTGGGATGCAGGCTGATGCATATCATTTCTCCCTCCTGACTTCATTTGGGCAACTTTTTGATCAAGAATAGAAACACAGAAATACATTATCATGTAGAAGTTCATGGAAATGATCTCTCATGCAACCAAACTGGAAAGGGCCAACATCATAAAGGAAGGAAAAGAAGTGACTTCAAATTATGTCCAAATCTTTCAGGATGTTTGACATGTATCATGCAATATTTTTATAATTGACTTAGTGAAAATAATGAATAGTTAACTAAATGTTCCCAATATACAAACCTATAATAAACATAGACAGGGGAAGTGATAAAGACAGTATTTCATTATCAAACTGAAGTTGCACTTAGTTTAGCTTCTCTGTTTAAGGTCAAAGGTCCCAATTGTAGCCTGAGCATAGAATGTTTTAGGTGGAATGTTTCTGGACTCAAACCCCCCCCTCCCCCAAGGAGCAAAAGGACATTGATTGACGCACTCCTCAAATTGGGACAGCAACAAGGGACCAGTCTAATTAAGGGTGGTTGGCAGGTCTAAAAACATGAGACTATCAGAAGCCCTCAACTTCAGAAGAACACCAAGCGACAGCTAAGGAGAAGTAGCTGAGAGAATATCTGAACAAGAAGCAGTCCTCTCATCAGTTTTAAAAATAAATTTAATTCAAAGGATAGAGAAAGCACACTTGCTTGGAGGGAAAGTCTTTCTGCAGAGTAGCTTTTGAATGCAGCCACACCCAAGGTGGCAGGAAAGGCCTATAAATCTGTCTGGAGCACTAGCAGGTAAATAGGTGCCTACCTATTGGTTTGGCCCATATAATGGAGGAAAATTGGAAGCCAACTGGAAAATCTCAGTTAATCTCCTTTATATCCCTGAGCAATTCTGTAAAATGAAACTAATTAGCTGACCTGCCATCATAATGTGTGTTTTTGCCTTTAGCAAAGTAATTGTACCTGATGAGGCAATACTTAAGTTACCTCCTATAACATAAGAACTAGATGTGGGAATCATGCTACTGAAAAATGAAACTTATGTTTATTACAATTCTTGGCATGTGCATATATTACAGTCACAAACACTTCAGTGGATTAATACTAATCTGGTTGGTTACAAATATTAGCACATTTCCATCAGTGTATATTACTTTAAGTGGTCCCAATTAAGATGGAGTCTGTAATCTTCAAGGCATCAGTCACATGCTATGGTATTGTAGCCCACCTTGAATCTATCTTGACAGAAATGCCTGAATGGGAATGAGCTTGAAAACAAAAGCATATAAGCCTGATCTGGCTTTATGCTATCAATGGTCTTTTTTTAATATTGAGAGAAATGATTGCTTTTGATCAACTAAATTGTATGTTATCTACAAAGCTGTAGTTAAATCGTCTACAGTCCCACCTTAAGTTGGATGATCTTAATATTTTTAAAAATATTTTAATTTACTAATCTGCATTAAGCTTTTCTATCTGACACAGTAAACAACTTATTTGTAAACTCTCATACAAGAGTATCTACCCTTATAATAAATCTTGAACCAGACATTTTCAGGTAGATATGTAATATATATTAATGAATTGGTAGTTGATAGAGAACCAGTTGTTACCTAACATATAAGTGAACTGCTTTAACTATAGTTTTCACAAAATGTTATAAACCAGATGAACCAACAACATTCTTGATTGTACATATTCATAGTTGGGAAGGCTATTGTCACAGCTGGCTGCCTAACATCAAAAGTAACTTAAATAAACCTCAACAATGCACCACCAGATGGTGCATAGAACCCTTTTGAGCTGCATTTCAGTGATGAGACTATTCTCTGTTGTAGGTCCAAAATTGGATATTCTAAATTGACCCATAGCTGGAGGAATTGGGCCTGACAGAAAATTGACTGAAGTAAATTAAACAGAAACCAGTAGCTACCTGCTACAGAAAACAGTGGAAACCAAGATCAAAGACATTACAGAGGTTCATAGGTAACCAGTTACAATCAGCTTAGAACATAGAACATAGAAAAATACTGCGCAGTACAGGCCCTTCGGCCCTTGATGTTGCGCTGACCGAAGCCTACCTAACCTACACTAGCCCAATAACTCCATATGCTTATCCAATGCCCGCTTGAATGACCATAAAGAGGGAGAGTCCACCACTGATACTGGCAGGGCATTCCATGAACTCACAACCCGCTGAGTAAAGAATCTACCCCTAACATCTGTCCTATACCTACCACCCCTTAATTTAAAGCTGTGTCCCCTAGTAACAGCTGACTCCATACGCGGAAAAAGGTTCTCACTGTCAACCCTATCTAAACCCCTAATCATCTTGTACACCTCTATCAAATCTCCCCTAAACTTTCTTTTCTCCAATGAGAACAGCCCCAAGTGCCTCAGCCTTTCCTCATACGATCTTCCTACCATGCCAGGCAACATCCTGGTAAACCTCCTCTGCACCCGTTCCAGTGCCTCCACATCCTTCCTATAGTATGGCGACCAAACTGCACACAATACTCCAGATGCGGCTGCACCAGAGTCTTATACAACTGCAACATGACCTCAGGACTCCAGAACTCAATTCCTCTACCAATAAAGCCAGTATGCCATATGCCTTCCTCACAGCACTATTTACCTGGGTGGCAACTTTCAGAGATCTGTGTATATGGACACCAAGATCCTTCTGCTTATCCACACTACCAAGTAGCCTACCATTAGCCCAGTAATCCATCTTCTTGTTACTCCTACCAAAGTGAATGACTTCACACTTAGCTACATTGAACTCCATTTGCCACCTTTCTGCCCAGCTCTGCAACTTATCTATATCCCGCTGTAACCTGCTACATCCTTCTTCGCTGTCCACAACTCCACCGACTTTTGTATCATCCGCAAACTTGCTCACCCAGCCTTCAAGCCCCTCCTCCAGGTCATTTATAAAAATGACAAACAGCAATGGTCCCAAAACAGATCCTTGTGGAATACTGCTAGTAACTGCACTCCAAGATGAACCTTTACCATCAACTACTACCCTGTGTCTCCTTCCAGCCAGCCAATTCCTAATCCAAACCTCTAATGCACCCTCAATGCCATACCTCCGTAATCTTTGCAGTAGCCTACCATGGGGTACCTTATCGAACGCCTTGCTAAAATCCATATACACCACATCTACTGCTTTACCCTCGTCCACTTCCTTGGTCACCTTTTCAAAGAACTCTATAAGGTTTGTGAGGCACGACCTGCCCTTCACAAAACCATGCTGACTATAATTGTTGTGTATGAGAGAAATGTCAATCGGATGTTCTGGCGTCTTCACTGCCTGATTATGTGCACTTTACACTTCCCAGCATGGCAACTGTGAAGGGCGATAGTGTGACCCCATTGGATGATTTGAACCCAGTTCATTACCCCATTTGCCAAAGGCCATAGAACCCGCTGGAAGGGCTGGGGAGAAGGGGATAAAATCAGGGATGCAATGAAGACTCAGTAAAAGCTCAGTGAAGGTTTGACCTGGCCCAGCAGCAGAACTCCACCCACCTGGGGAGACTAAGAGAGAGAGAGAGAAATAAGGAAGATCCGCCCCGACCAGCAAGACTCACCTTCATGGAAGAGACCCAGCTAAAACACATGGAGGGTTGTGGGTAATATCATTTCTCAAGGGGCAGAGCTAGATAGAGTTTAAGCAGTATGGGAGTTTGGGAAATGCTCACATTGTGTTTTTAATAAGGAATATTTTGCTAATAAAATAGAGTTGTATCACAAATTCTGTGTCCTTTTGTCTGCCTCATCAACAAGAGCATTTAGGTAAAATATTTTTAATTCATAAATTAGTCAAAGTGTCAAAACATGGATAACATGAGACTAATGAGATGTTAACTTGTGCTAATGTTTGGAAATATGCATCTGGGTACTTAGTAATGAGATAGGTAAAAACAATGACTGCAGATGCTGGAAACCAGATTCTGGATTAGTGGTGCTGGAAGAGCACAGCAGTTCAGGCAGCATCCGAGGAGCAGGAAAATCAACGTTTCAGGCAAAGAGCTTTTGCCCGAAACATCGATTTTACTGCTCCTCGGATGCTGCCTGAACTGCTGTGCTCTTCCAGCACCACTAATCCAGAACTTAGTAACGAGAGCCTTGTCTTACTCAAAACTTGGTTAGCAAATTGAGCTTCTCTCTCTCAATGTTGAGAAGCACTTCAGTGGCCATCTCACACAATTTTCACATTTTTATCGCTGTGGATCTCTTGTACAGGCGCTGGAAAGATTCCACCTTGTGTGAACAATGGGAATGCAAAAACTGGCAAAAATAATACGCTGTTAATGTGTGAGTCCAGTCGTGTACTTATTATCCAACTTGGTTAACTCAGTTACAAATAGTGCATGCAAATTTTTTTTGTTGTCCGTTGTGAAAAGAGAAATGAAAACTGAAAGAACTGCAGATGCTGTAAATCAAAAACAAAACAGAAGTTGCTGGAAAAGCTCCACAGGTCTGCCAGCATCTGTGAAAAGAATTCAAAGTTAAAGTTTCAGGTTAGCTGACCGTTCCTCAGACTGGAAGTGAAAAGGAGAATGTTTGGATTGGTTTACAAAATTATGAGGGGCATGGATTGGATAAATAGACAAAGTCTTTTCCCTGGGGTCGGGGAGTCCAGAACTGGAGAGCATAGGTTTAGGGTGAGAGGAGAAAGATATAAAAGAGACCTAAGGGGCGGCTTTTTCAGCAAAGTGTGGTGCGTGTATGGAATGAGCTGCCGGAGGAAGTGGTGGAGACTGGTACAATTGCAACATTTAAAAGGCATTTGGATCGGTGTATGAATAGGAAGGGTTTGGAGGGATATGGGCCGGATGCTGGCAAGTGGGACTAGATTTGGTTGGGATATCTGGCCGGGATGGATGGGTTGAACCAAAGGGTCTGTTTCCATGCTGTACTTCTCTATGACTATATGATTCTATGTACAAATGCCCTCCTGGTCTTCTGTAATAATGTAGCCTGAACCATGAAGCTCACACGTTGGAAGTGGCCAATTTTTACAGACACATAATAAAGCTGCTGAACAGACAACATTGTTTTCTGGTGAGCACAAAATACAAGGCATTTCTGGACAATATTCCTGCTGTTTTTTCCTCTTTTTGCAGACCTCCAAGATAAATGTATGGCAGTGACTTCCAGAAATGGAAGTCAATACTGTAAACGGCATCAGCAATCAATACCTTTATGAGAGAAATAAAGAAAATTGGCAGAAGATCTCACAATTAAAATATGAATCCTTTATCATTAGATAAGGTGACAAAGTTATTCAAAATTTTAATTGCCTTTCGTATTTTCTCCAAATAATATTCAGTATATGATTCAAAGTATTTTGCTCTGTTTATAATTGTTCCACAGTGTTGTTTGAAAAATTATTTATTTGAAATTGGTTAAATTCTTATTAATACTGACGAATCAATGGAGCCTGACCCACTTCAGGCTGACTTGCTTGTACCAATGAAAAGCTATGATCACCCAAACTGAATTAATTTTAATTTATTTTGTATTTTCTACAATGGATTTTGTTTTTGTGCGCAATGAGAAAAAGAAGTTACCACGGCATTTTATGAAGACTAAAATATCTTGATGTTGACTTCCAGTTGAAAGAATATCTATTGAGATATCTTAGTTGCTGACAGGTGTTAATATTTTATAGCGGCAGATGGTGCCTATCTCACCATGCATGAAATGAAGCACGTTATTGAATTATATTGATTCTTAACACAAAGTATTTTTACAGTAGCTCTCCTAACACTTCATTATCTATCAAAAGAAATCTTGGCTATGCTTCATGAATATGAAAATGAGATAAGAATATTTTTCATATATTTCTTTCACTTTTCTATAGATCAATTCAAACTGATAATGGACACCAACTGATAATACAGGCAGATTCTCATAGTGGTCTGAACAATGTCTGCTGTGGTGAGATTTGAGTCTGATGAGACATCAGATGAGGCCTATCTCAACATCTGGAGCACCTTGTTATCTTTTATTATGTTTTTGCCACTTGGAGAGGCAATAGCAAGTTGGCAATTAGGAGAAATCATAACTTGTAAAACTGTTTTATTATTAGATTAGATTACTTACAGTGTGGAAATAGGCCCTTCGGCCCAACAAGTCCACACCGACCCGCAACCCACCCATACTCCTACACCTAACACTACGGGCAATTTAGCATGGCCAATTCACCTGACCCGCACATCTTTGGACTGTGGGAGGAAACCGGAGCACCTGGAGGAAACCCACGCAGACACGGGGAGAACGTGCAAACTCCACACAGTCAGCTGCCTGAGGCGGGAATTGAACCCGGGTCTCTGGTGCTGTGAGGCAGCAGTGCTAACCACTGTGCACCGTGCCGTAATCTTACAACTCACCTCATTAATATCCAGATTGCCATTATACCAAATGTACCAAATAAGATTGATGTCAAGAATTCTGAATATGTGAGTCCGAGCATGCACCTGGAGCCTTCAGCTTGCCACTGGCTGTGAGAACCCTACCTGATGCTCAGCACCAAATAGCATCTGAAGCACAATCCATGGGCACCAGCCACATGCACTCCTTGTCCATGGACATTGTCATCTGGCATTTGCCAATCCCTCAGTCCACTTGCAGGCCCTTTAGGAAGCATTGCACAGTACACTGCCAACTGGAATGAAAGGCTGCTGCAAGGACACTTTGCGAAAGAGGCAGGCACTCAGTTCACTGATTGGGCCAGGTTGCATCTCAGGGTTCTTCACTTGTTCCCTTAGTGCTCGCCCTTTTAGTACCTGTCTGCAGCATTCCTGTCTTCTCTTGCCTTTCCATGCCATGCCTGTTAGTGCCTTGGCATTTTTGGTTGGGCCAAAGGTTGTTATGACTGTCAGGTTGATGTTCTGTCTTGTGCAGACTTAGACAGGCTTCTTGTCAGTGAGGAATTGTCCAAGGTTAGGGGTTGGGGGGAATAGTTTCCTGTCTAACACATCTAAATGTCAATCCAAAATCTGCAATATGTGCTAGTTGCCTATGCAGCAAACACCACTGCACATTTATTCAACCAGACAGCCATCTCAGAGGTCAGTCCAGGCAAGGGATGAGGATTTGGGATGGTATCTATACAGGGTCCTGCTAATATCAATCATGAACAAAGACTGCACAAAGTCCAGTGCTTGACAATGGTCAGTCATCTGCTTGGTTAGATTAGAGTCATGAATATGGCCAACTACAGTCCCACAATAGTCAGTCTTAAAGGCCCATACAAGCATCCAGACGAATCACACATTGTCAGTAGAGTAGCTGAAAGACAGTGATCAATTATGTTTATCGGCTGAATGTCAAAGTTGTTTAGAGTTCTGGGTAAGTACAGTCCTCAGTGTTCTTTCCGTGATTATTGAGGAGTGTGCCCCTATAGTAGCAAAAAGAGATCACTGTCAAAAAAAGTAGAAGAGTAAAGACTAGGTAGAGGTGGAATCAGAAGAAGAGCTGGAGCATGCAACAAGGTGATGTATTCAGTGTTGAGGAGATGGGACAAGAAGGGCAGTCTTCTGAGGAGATTACTGGGCAGGTGGAAGCTCTCCTTGTGCCTGACAGTGCTCAGCTGCATCAGGCTCGATAAGCCAGACACCTGATTGATGCCAGGTCCAGTAGATGAGAGTTTAGTGCAGAAGACCATCATGGACTGTCAAATAGATATTGGTCACAATATCAGCATTTGATTGGGCTGTGGTTTGTCACCCCAATGCCATGTTTGTTTTGAAAGTTGCAGTTCAGGCATAAGTAAAAACACATCTTTGAAATTGTGTGATTGCTTGCCTGTTTGTGATGTTCTCCTTTTGGACAATGACAAGCTGCTGTTGTTTAGAGAGCATTGGTGACAGATCAGCTATGGATAGATAAACTGTGTGGCCTAGTGATTAAACAGTAACTAGTGAATGGAGTTGTGTATATGAGGGAGAGTCAGATATGCTGGCTATGTGTCTTGACCAATATGGTTTGTGGCCTCTTATGCTATTATGTTGTCAGTGAGGGGCAATGTCAGATTGCCAGTGCTGGTCAGGGTACACAGATGGCTTGGATGCAAGGGATGCCAGTCTTTCACCAGAGTCACAAGTTCTTCTGGGAACCGTGTATTGTAAAGTAAGAGTAGAACTGGACGTGAGGGACTCTGTGGGCAAGGAAAGTAATTAATGAAGTGAACTTGGCATTACGTGAGAAATTTTATTAAGCTTCACAGTGAAAACCTTCCAAAAAATTTCAACACACCTTATACTTCACCAAAAAAAGGAAGATTCAGCCCCATATGTTTGTTTGTTCAAAATATTTTATACTTTACAGAAGCGTTTGAAATGTTCTAAAATAGTGTAATTGTAATTTCCTTGACTATTTGTGTTATAATGAATTATTAACATAGTATCTCAATTTTCTTGGCATTAAGTCACTTATGATTTAGCTTTATTTTTAATGCACTGGTAATATAATTGCATCAAGTTCAAGCTTGCACTGTTCTAAACTA